>NW_024879650.1:0-7500 GCF_900700415.2 Clupea harengus | reverse complement strand
TATAGCATGGATATAGTGTGTAGCCACTACCTGTATAGAATACTTACCTGTACTTACTGATTATCTGAACTGTTACGTAAAGCCAATGATAATCGCATTTACAACAAACACATCCAACCATGTTTACTTCCAGGAAATGTACTTCAAATGGAAGTGGTATGTCCATATAGATTGTAGAAATTGTGGCTCTCTCACACACACACAAACACACACACACATATACATACAACACACACGCACGCATACACACACATGCATACACACACACACACACACACACACACACACACACACACACACACACACACACACACACACACACACACACTCACCATCACCAGCTTCTCTTCCTGAGGATCTGCATCCATGCATCCTTACTGGGCTCATGTATCCTAATGCATCCACACACCGGCAACAATTCGGGCCAACCACAAAAAATTTTTTTGCAAACATTCAAAGCCTCCACTTGCATAAGCCATTTGGAAAAGTAAACTTTGTCACCCAACGCATATGTAGACTAGGAAGCCCAACACACAACATCACCGACAATGAAACTCTCTGTCTGAAAAAAGGCACTGGGGGATTAATGTCGTATTTGGACACTACATTGGCTCTGATTACAGCAATTAGAGATGATTTCATATTAAACAAACCATTCCCGTTAATAATGAAGCATCGCTATTCCGCCGGCCACGGCGCCGAGGCCCGTGGTGGATTTGGGCTCAGTCTCCGCGTCTGTGAACATCGCTGCCTCCACAGCTTCAGAAACGCGTAATTAAATGTGATGGTTGGGATTATTCAATTCGGAGCAGTCGCACCTCAAAGAGCAAAAAGAATGAAGAAATTGATTTGATGATGGCTAAATCACCAGTGTGGGTGGGCTCCCCTAATGAGTCCAATTTAGTCTCGTGTATTCAGCCCGGAAACCATCACAAGACGACGTGGCGGACCGTCACGCACATTACAGTAAATTATTTCTAATCTGAATTTTAGTCACGCCACATTAACTAATAGAAAGTTATTAACATTTCAGGAGGTGAGCTGAAGCCCTCTCGGCTGCCAGCAAACTGTGCAGCGTCCAGCCTGACCCTCGAGTCCTGCAGTCTCATCGTCCTAATGACGGCCTAATAGTGTATTTACATTAAAACCGGCGACTCTAACGCACCGTTCAGAAGCAGGCGGCGTGACGGGGGATTATTTTGGGTGGCCTCACGCCCTTTTTCGATTCAAAAAAACTTCTAATAACATCATCGGTTAAGCAGAAAATCTCAGAGACGTCGTCGGACAGCGTATAGCTCTGCGTGTGCAGCTTTCCTCCATCCTCTTTCCGCTCCATTCCCTTCTTTCAATCTTCCCCGTTTCCTGCCTCTTATGTGAGCATAATCATCGCTTTGTTTCCGAGGGGATGGAATGAAAGGAGGTAAGATAGGAAGAGGCTTTCAGTCACGCGCTGCCATGATGAGGAAGAAGTCTAGAAGTCTGAAGGGCAAATCTCTGCTCTACTAAGAATCTCTCTCTCTCTCTCTCTCTCTCTCTCTCTCTCTCTCTCTTTCTCTTTCGGTCTCTGTATCTACCTTCATTCCTCTCCAGTTATCACCCTTCCTGCTCTACCCTGCTCTGTTCCACTTATAACTATAAAAAAACTACTTTTCATTTTTAGGGTTAGGGCTAGGGTGCCCAAAAATCTCTCTCTCTCCTTCTCTCTCTCTCTCTTTCTCTCTCTTTCTCTCTCTTTCCCTCTCTCTCTCTCTTTCTCTCTCTTTCTCTCTCTCTTTCGGTTTCTGTATCTACCTCCATTCCTCTCCAGTTGCCTGTATCATCCTTCCTGCTCCACCCTGCTATCTTTCACTTATAACTATAAAATAGCAACTTTTCATTTTTAGGGGTTATGGTGCCCCCGAGAAGTTGTCGACATGGACAATAGAAAACAGCACCAACACCAGGGGCCTATGATCAGTCAGTCAGGCCCAGAGATTATGAGCCAGGTTGTAAACCCAAGGAATCTACGACAATCCCTGTATTATGAACATTCTCTTACCTTCTCTCTCGCCGTGTCCTTCTCACTTGTCCTCCATCTCTTGACTTCCTACAGCAGAAGAGTTCTTTGGGATTTCATTTTTTTTCCCTTTTTTGCCCCAAACTGAAAACACTGTGTGGCAAACCCTTTTGTTGACCTGCACAAATAAACCAGTGATTCTGCTGTAGGGCTTACCATGGGCTTCACTTATTCAGGTGCCATAGTTATGAATGCATCATTTCTTAGGGAGGTGCGCACGTGTGAGTGAATAGATTTCCGTGGTTACTGCGTGGATGAGTTGTTGCCTAGACGACCCAATGCTAACTCTATTCGTTATACATTAATTTCCCCTCACACTCTTTTCCCTCTCTCTCTCTCTTCGCTCTCTCTCTCTGTCTCTCTCTCTCTTTCCTTTCTCTCTCCTCTCTTCGCTCTCTCTGTCTCTCTCTCTGTCTCTCTCTCTTTCCCTTCTCTCTCCTCTCTTTGCTCTCTCTGTCTCTCTCTCTGTCTCTCTCTCTTTCCCTTCTCTCTCGTTTCTTCCCTCTATCTGTCTCTCTCTCTTTCCCTTCTCTCTCCTCTCTTCCCTCTCTCTCTCTCTTTCCCTTCTCTCATCTCTATTCACTCTCTCTGTCTCTCTCTCTTTCCCTTCTCTCTCATCTCTTCCCTCTGTCTGTCTCTATGCTGTCCACTCTTGTGTTCATGCTGACAGTCTGGATGTTTGCAGTAAAAATTTTACTTAGGCCACAGACCCAGCAGAAGAAGGGGTGAGGCCAATAAACAACAACAACAACAAAAAGAATAAATAAATAAATAACTTGCCATTCAGAAGCTGGGTGCTATTATAAACTTTTACACCCCATCCATAAACACTAAAGATCACAGGGCGTGTTTGTCATTAGGGCATTAAATCTTCCTGTTTACACACACATTAACTGTCTCCTTAAAGACCAAATCATTAAATAACTCAGCATTTCATAAGCCACAGGGTAGTGTGGTTTGCTGATGTTGTTGATGTGATGAGATGATTGCTGTGAAATGGATGATTGATTTCTGTTAAACTGAAAGAAAAAAAATATTTATTCTGAAATAAATGTTTTGTTCACAGGTCTCTTCACAGTAAACAGTTAATGTCCAATGCCCTCTGATATTCAGAAAAGCTTATAATAGATTTGAATAAACATATATATTTAAAGTCAGAAATGTGACATGTTGACTCATTGATTCTGATCTAACCCATTGGCCTCCTCTAGACAGAAAAGGAGACATTTCCAAAGAGGAGGAGAAAAAGCAGTGCAGAAATAGGGGGAGTTGAAGAGAGAGACAGAATAGCTGGAGGCGACGCACTCCGTGAGCATCCTCCACTGACATTCAGCAGAAGGTCTGGAAACAGCACGGAGAACAAGGGGGGAGGTTCGCGTTAGCGTTAGCATTAGCATTAGCCTAGCCTGGTTGAGTGTCCACTCACGGCCATCTGGACAGTCAACACCAGCGGTCAGCCCAGATACAGCCCAGCCAATCACAACCACAGAGGAGGGGTGATGTCATAAAACATACACATATACACACACACACATACACAGACCCACACACACACACACACACACACACATAAAGACACATCCACAGACAACGCATACAAACATAAGGATACAAACACACAAAGACACAAACATATACACGTTCATGCACGTGCAGACACACTCTCTCTCACACACACACACACACACACATACACACACTCAGACACACACACACACACAGGCATACACAAGCATAAACACACACACACGATAGCACAGATGCACACAAGCAGACAGACAAATGCTCTCACACACACACAAAACCTCAACTCTTGAAAAGAATATGAGGCTGATTCAAATATTTAATGAAGAAATACAAATCAGCTAAATAATTGCAAAAGCAAAAATAAAATAAAATTAAGGACTATGTACTGTATAAGTGGTTTTTTTTTATATTACACACATATGATATCATAGAGGAACTATCAGATAGAGGCAGTGAAAGGATTAGGATGCCAGCAGAGAGAGGAGAGAAGAAGGAAAGAGAGAGCAAGAAAGAGAGTCGTGGGGGAGAGGAGAGGAGAGTAAGAGACTGAGTGAGGAGCAGAGCGCCTGCAAACAGTTTGTCTCCCCACGCCGTGCGACTCCGCCACACTCCAAATGAGATCACCGCGGCAACCTGTCACAGTGATGCCATAATGAGATCACCGTGGTAACGTGTAGGATTAATGTCATAATGAAGCCGGGAGTGGCCATTAGCCCGAGGTAATGTTGCTCCAGAGGGATGTGATAAATGACCACACACACGTGCACACACACACACACACGCACACACACACACAAACACATAGAGACACACACAAGAGGATGAGAGAGATGTTCATTTGGCTTTACCTGACATTAACACACAAGTTCAGTTTTTTCATGGCCTCCCACTAATGTGAAATAATCACTTATCTGGCCGAATGAGTCTGTTTTGCTTGTTGAGACCCTTGCAGTTGCTCTGGTACTGAAGGAGACACCACATGCTTTTGTTTAATATGGATTTAGTGACTTAATACTAAACAGACACAACATGTTTCTGTTTCTCACTGTTACTGTGGAACTGATGAGACTCAACACACTTGTGGTTAATGTACACATGACATTTATGACATATGTTCATTTAATGTATGGATAGGTCTGAATATAAGATAAATCTGTATGACACCCCTTTATGTGCATCTATTGCCATTAAACGACTTTTGACTTGTTCTTTTATTTCCGTTCCATTTCTTTGTCTGTTCTCTCTCTCTTTGTTGATCATTTTCTCTCCGCTCTCTCCTCCTCTCTCCTTCTCTCTCCAACTCTCTCTTTATCTCCCTCCTGATGTCTACTCCCCTCTTCATTTCAGAAAGCTGACTGACTGACTGGTGCAGTGCTGCCAGTGTGAAACTGCTGAATTCATTGTTGTGGGTCAAGTGTTTCCGAATGTCATCTTTGACAGGGACCATCTCACACGCCGAGTACAGGGACAGACCTCGGCTTCTCGGCTGTGTGTCTCCTCCTCCTTCACCCGCATTAGTATGCTAGCATGCCTAAAAGATTCATAGCTGTTTTGTATTTGCACACATACATACACACACGCACACACACACACACACGCAGGCAAACACACTTAGACACATATGCACACACTCACCCACTCAGACTCAGAGCACACACGCATATGTACACGCACACACACACACACACACACACACACACACACACATACACACCCACACACACACTCCCACACACACATTCACACACACAAACACAAATGGACAATGTGCACAGTATTACACACACCACACCTAAATACTGAGCCAAACCTCTTTAGGCAAAAATCAATAAAGACTCCACTCCTTCCAACTGCATGTTAAACCCAGAACAAACACATGCAGGGAGAGGGGAGGTCGAGGGTCAGGAGGATTGGTCATGGGAATTTATACAACAACAACAACAACAGCACTAGCTATTCGCTGTCATGGATGAGCATATGTTGGTAATCAGTAATTTCCACCATTCTCCTAATATGGACACTAATGAAGCAACAAACACATATACAGAGTGAGGCAGAGAATATGAAATGAAACATACACTCACACAAACACACACACACACACACACACACACACACACATACACACACACACACACACACACACACACAGAGAGAGAGAAAGAGAGAGGGAGAGGGAGAGGGAGAGGGAAAGAGAGTGTATTGTATTGATTGATTGTATTGTGTTTTCTTCCCCTATAATGTCTATGTACATTTAAGTCTATGTAAGTCTGCACATAGACATTTAGATTTCATGTTCCTTGTATTCCTTATCCTTTGTATGACTGCTTTCCAATACAATTCCTTAATTGCCATGCCAATAAAGCACAATGAGAGAGAGAGAGAGAGAGAGAGAGAGATGGAAAGCAGAGGAAATAGGTGCAAAGCATAGGTGAAAGCAAATGAAGTCACCCTTATCATTTCTCAAACAGCAGGGATATCATTATGATTATGTTATGCTGGCCAGTGCAGACGTGGACTGTCACACTACCAGGAGATGTGTGTGCTGTTGGGTTGGGGGGTAGTGATGATGACAGGCTGCAGTAGTGGATAGATTGAATATGTGAGGCTATGGAACCCTAGAACACAACAGAACACTATCTATCCTGAGCAGACTCGGGGGGGAAACATTAACACATGCTGGGTGATTTCAGCCAAGAGTAATTACCCTTGGAGCAGACAGAGTGAGAGAGAGAGAGAGAGAGAGAGAGAGAGGGAGAGAGAGAGGGAGAGAGAGAGAGAGACAGAGAGGGAGACAGAGAGGGAGAGAGAGAGAGAGATGAAGAGGGATACAGTGAAGAGTGAAGGGTAGAGATATACAGCGAGATGGCAAGAGAGAGATCTAGAGAGAGAGGTGGATAGATAGAGAGAATGGAGAAAGAGAGAGAGAGAGAAGGAGAGGGATACAGTGAGAGAGAGATAGAGAGAGAGAGAGAGAGAGATAGGCTGTCTCCTTGACCTCTGAACCCTCTCCAGACGGCAGAGCAGCTTTCGTTCCCTATCTAGGAGGGACTGTGGCGGCCATCCAGAAAAGAAGAAGAAAACAAACACCCCTCCCTTTCCACTGTCTATCTATCTATCTATCTATCTGTCTATCTATCTATCTATCTATCTGCCAGCCATCTATCAAAATATATACCCCTGATACACCCGTACATACTCCCTTTCATGATGAAATATGCTAGTACACTCAAGCCCTGACAGCCTAAGTAACTATGTAATATGTTCAGCATTTGAATTCAATTGAATTGTGCCAATTCTACCAGCTGTATAAGAAAACATGACTTTTGTAGTCTTTATAGTCTATGTTTTGCTGGCAGGTTCATATAAACAATCTGCTGTTGACCAAAGCTGGCTAGGCACCCTTATCCGGACTAATTGATTTTTTATGCCTGAAGCTGATTGGAATGGATCCCTATGCAAATATATCCAGTAATCAATGGGACAGTGTGCTGCATACACGCCATAAAATCAATGGGCCCACAGCAGGCCATGTTTAATGGAGGAAACCAAACCAAGGAAGAGAGAGACCTTTTTCATACAATTTCTATTTGTACTCAGGAGGAGGTAAAAGTTTTTGTATCTACAGTATGTCAGTGCATTCATTTGTGTGTGTCTAATATTGTGTGGTCGCGACACACACACACATGCATATCTTTAGGATATACCATGAAACTATGTAAAGGTTCCATCTTTTCTGAATGTATTTGAATACGGCAACACGGTTTCTGAATGGCCGTGCCGATAAATTGAATTTGTAGTTTGTCAAAGAGAGAGAGAGAGAGAGAGAGAGAGAGAGAGGGGGAACAATAGCGATAAAAAGAGAGATCACCGTTGATCTCAACTGTGCTTAAGCAGCTCAAAAGCCAGGGCTGTTC
>NW_024879649.1:112500-114958 GCF_900700415.2 Clupea harengus | reverse complement strand
GTAATGTGATCCTGAGGTGGACTGGCTGAGTTCTCTAACCGCGTCATCATGTGATATATCCCAGAAGCCTCTGCTGCAGTCATGTGATCCTGAGCTCTCAGTCATGGGCAGCTCTTCACTGCACTTCTGGGAACAAACTTACAGGCAGACAAATGCAGTGTCTGACTCCAGTAGAACTTAATAGCCTGTGTGTGTGTTTCTGTGTGTGTGTGTGTGTGTGTGTGTGTGTGTAGGTGTGTGTGTGTGTAGGTGTGTGTGTGTGTGTGTGTGTGTGTGTGTGTGGAGCAGGTTGTCAGGGGCATTTGATCAATAATGGCTCCAGACTGCATTTATTTCTGACCCTCACTCTGCCTCTATCGATCTTGATGACCTGCACTTGTGTGTGTGTGTGTGTGTCAGGGTGTGTGTGTGTGTGCCAGGGTGTGTATTATGTTCCCTGCTAGGGTGAGGCAACATTAACAAAAACGAATTACGAGGGAGTAGGAAAAATGGGCAGACAACGTTGGATAAGGAAAACTAATCAATAATAAATCAAAAATATATTGAAAAATGAAAAAAAATGAAAAAATAGGACTCTCACTCCGAGAGTGGTGGAACGTCAGAGGCGGCCTAGGTGACGCACAGAGGCCCCGAGGCACCGAGGCACCGAGGCTCTAAACGTGGCACCGAGGCACCGAGGCTCTAAACGTGGCGATGGTGGTGGCAGCAAAAACCGAATGCGATCCCCAAGAGCGGGCCCCCGGGTGACGTAACCAAGCTCATTGTAAGGGGCCGGCTCCGGTCGCACACCCAATAAGACTGAAAGGGCAATTAGGCCGCCTGCTGGGGCCACATAGGAAATATGCTCAGGGATGTAACAGTGTGTGTGTCAGGGTGGTATGTGTGTGTGTGTGTGTGTGTGTGTGTGTGTCAGGGTGTGTGTCAGGGTGTGGGTATGTGTGTGTGTGTGTGTGTGTGTGTGTGTGTGTGTGTGTGTGTGGAGCAGGTTGTCAGGGGCATTTGATCAATGGTGTGTGTCAGGGTGTGTGTGTGTGTGTCAGGGTGTGTGTGTGTGTGTGTGTGTGTGTGTGTCAGGGTGTGTGTGTGTGTGTGTCAGGGTGTGTGTGTGTCGTGGGGGCATGTTGCTGACTCACTCTGACTCACTGTATGTTTATCTCTTTGTTTGTTTGTCAGCGTTAATAGATGCAGTTTGTATACAAGTGCACATAATCAGTGCTAATGGATGCTTCTCCGGTAATAATGGCAGAGAAAGATGAGAAAGGCCTGGTTGCTGTAAGCAGCAGAATGAAGAGGTCAAGGTCATGCCACTCAAGGTTATGCCACTCAAGGTCATGCCACTCAAGGTTATGCCACTCAAGGTCATGCCACTCAAGGTCAGGCCACTGAAGGTCAGGCTCACGCGCTTCTGGGTCACTGTCTCTCAGGACCATCGCTCATCAGTCATCTGCACACACAGAGAGACATCTACACACACACATAAACACATACACACACACATCAACACACACACATCAACACACACACACACACAGTCAAAGGGTAACCATGTCGAGAGTCTTTTAGGGAAGGCACAAAAGGCAGCAGGGAGACAAAGCTCGTTGTTGCAAATGTATTTGTCCTCCACCAAGTGCTAAATCCAAAATGTGAAAAATATAAACAAAAAAGACGGAGAATATAAATGAAAATGAAAAAACTGTATATGTACAGTCAATAGTACAGTGGTGTACACTATGTCCCTACATTGAGACAGCACATAGGTATTATCCTCACCTGAGGGAAATAGAGAAGAGCATACATATATATAGCTCACCAACCAAACTCTCATCCAAGAAGCTCTCAGCACAGAAGATTCCAACTACTACTAAGCTATCAGGTAGCTGAACTCCCCCTAATTGGCCCATACCACCACAGGCCCACAGCACAGGGGTGATGTCATGTGTTAGAAGAAATACACATTAAACAAAGTTAAAATGGTACCAATAATAATTTGAACGACGTCAGGCCTTCAAAAGAATGATAACAATAGTTATAGGTCACATTCACCATTGAAAACCTTACACTATAGTTAATTGAATTTGCGAGGGCGAAACCATGTTAAAAGTATAACAAAAGTCCGTTGCGTCCACCATTAGGACGCGGTGAGGACGTGCTTAAGAAACACGGCATCGCACATTTGCCGTCACTCTCTTCCCTTCGCTACACACACACACACACACACACACTCTAACGTCAACAGACCCCATCACAGTCATCTGCACACACGGAGAGACGTTTACACACACACACACACACACTCTAACGTCAATAGGAAGTGTGGTTGTGTGGCACCGCTGCATGACACAAATGAAACAAACCCTAGAAATAGACAGATATAGTAGTCCTGACCCTAACCCTGTCTACACACACACACACACACACCCTAACCCTGTCTACACACACACACACACACACACACCCT
>NW_024879649.1:62500-107500 GCF_900700415.2 Clupea harengus | reverse complement strand
AGTCAAGAGTTTTGCTAGCTCTGCTGTTATGCATCCAGATCAGATGCTCAATACCCTCCCTCCCTCACACTTACACACACACACACACACACACACTCAGGTTCACACACCCATACACACACACACGCACACATACACAGTGACACAAAGTCTTATAACTTCACACAAATACACTCCCACACACATAATCAACATGCGTTCCAGCACAGGGATCTTGAGCACACACTCACACACACACTCACACTCACACACACACACACACACACACACTCTCACACACACACAAACACACACTTAGCCTCATGCGTGAAAAGCTCTGCACCCAGCTCAAGTGCCAAACGTCACATATGATTTCACTCAGCATGACACACACACACTCACACACACACACACACACACACACACCTCACGCCCGGCTGTTATACATTCAGAGCAGGAGCTGAATAACTGACCCACAGGCTCTGATAAGTCTGAGTCTGCATGAAGATGAGATGAGTCCCCTGCTCAACCTGCCAGTGGGTTAGTATGCACTACGATGAGGCGGATACATAGCCTGCCAGTGGGTTAGTATACACTGAGATGAGTGTGTGTGTGTGTAGGTCAAAGTATATGCTGGAGTCCATCTGCTACTACAGGTGGTTACAGCACAGCACCCACCACAGGAGTCCCTGTCATAAAGTAACTTTATTCAGCGGTGGCCACACACACACACACACACACACACACACACACACCCCTTAATCAGCGGTGGCCATAATGAGTTTACAAATGACCTGGCCGATGTCCCTGCGTGTTAATCACATTACGCTAGCCTGGCATGCCAGCAGAAGGAGGAAATGAATGAGATGTGTGTGTGTGTGTGTGTGTGTGTGTGTGTGTGTGAAGGAGGAAATGAATGAGAGCCTGAGGATATTTATCGATACGATTCTATTAGTTTGTCATTTATTTCACTGCACGGCTGTTGCGTTTACATCAGCATAATTTACTGATGCCGGCTCAGTCCTCAGGCTGTCTGCATCATCACGGAGTGTGTGTGTGAGAGTACGCAAACGTGTGTGAGGGTGTTTGTGTATATGTGTGAGTGAGCGAGTGTGTGTGAAAGTACGCACGCGTGTGTGAGTGTGTTTGTGTATACTTGTGTAAGTGTGCGTGAGAGTAGGTGAGTTTGTGTTTGGTAGTGAGTGGGTTTGTGTATATGTGTGAGTGAGTGAGTGTGTGTGTGTGTATAATAGTTTGTGTATGTGAGTATGTGTGTGTGCATGTGTTTGTGTGTGGGTCTGTATGAGTCTCTGTGTGAGAATAAATCTGTGTGAATAGAGAATACAGTGTGTTTGTGTGTGTGTCTTTATGAGAGTCTGTGTGAGAAAAGATCTGTGTGTGCTTGTGTATGTGTGTGATTGTGTGAGAGTCTATGTGTGAGAATAGATCTGTGTGTGTGTGTGTGTGTGTGTGTCTGTGTGAGTGTGTGTGTGTGTGTGCGTGAGAGAGAATAGATCTTGAATCCATCAGGCAGTGTGTGTGCGTGTGTGTGTGTCGTTGAATCCATCATAATTATATCAGCCAGGTCTCTCAGGTCCCCCAGCCAGCATTCCTAGTGATGGAATCTCTGTACTCTTCGCTTAAGTTTGAAGAAGGGACCGGAGAGTTGAAGTCAGGTTTCTGGAGTTTATTTTCGGCGTGGAGATCCCCTCTCAGCTTGGTGCTCAGAGCAAGGCCTACCTGATAGCAGAATGTGTAGGCATTTATACATTTCAGTCAGGTAGAATACAATAGGAGAGGGGATGACCACACCCTTTAGGTGAGAGGAAGGGGGAGACAGTGGGGTGAGGGGTTCACCTATGGGGGGAGGGGGTGATAATACCATGGCACAAAGGGTCTTAGCAGGAAGGAGCCTATCTGGGGGGGGGGGGGTTCACAAGTCACTTGTTCAGGTCTCAGTGAAACAGAGAGTACACATCCAAAATGAGTTGCAGATACAACATAAGGAGTTAATGTCTTACAACAACAGAATAGCAATATTTCCAGTTCCATCAGTCCCCTATATGAGCATTTATATGCTCACACAATAACCACCATGCAACAGCCAATCAGAGCAGAAAACATCAATATATGTTAAATATACAAATGATACAGAACAACAGTAGAATAGCTATTTTGCAGTTCCATCAGTCCCCTATATGAGCATTTATATGCTCACACAAGAACCACCATGCAACAACAAATCAGGCCAGGAAAACATCAATATGCGGTTCCATCACCAACGACCTGCTTTGTGTGTGTGTGTGTGTGATGTCAATGGACAGTATGTGTGTGTGTGATACCAATGGATAGCATATGTGTGTGTGTGTGTTGCCAGTGGATAGTATAAAATAGGGGGATATGTTGAATTAATGAATCCCAAAAGGATCTGTATGAAGGTTGATTAAATAGGTGCCAATCGCCACAGGTTTGTCCGGTTAGAACAGAAAGGATGTCAAAGTTCCAATGATGATGGATGTAACAACGGTGTTTATTGCACACACACACACACACTCAAGCCTTGAATGGCAGGATGGACATGAAGAGGATGAACATTGAAATGCCTGATCGGATTATCCGTGTAAAGGATTGACACGAGTTGGATGACAATCATAGAATGACCCGTGATCTGATGAACAGTGATACAATGATCCGTGTAAAGGCTTAACATTGAACCATGAATCCGTGGTTTCTATGGAAATGATAAATAATAAAGACATACAAATATGAACAAGTATGTACAACAAGAATGAATATAGTATATACACGATGAATATTACGGCTATGATACGAATATGGATCTGTCCCTTTAATACCGTGCCGCGTAACGGTGAACATTCCATTAGCTCCGTTACCAACAGTAACTCGTTGAAGTAGCAGTAACAGAGTGAAATACGACAAGACAGTGAATGATTACAACCTACTTGAACTGACATATATATCATGTACACTGATATTACCAGACTAAATCGCTACATGACACATAACAACTGAACACTCACTGTCTTAATGACGCACGGCAAGAGCGAACGTGAATGGCTCTGCTCTTTGAATCGTCCGATGAACTCCTGGATGGTGACACTCCTCTCCACCTTTGCTTGACCAACAACTGGACAGAGGTGGGTTAGACTTATATAGGGGGAGAAGGGGGGTTGAGGGGAGCCATGGAAACCAGACTTGGGGTAGCCAATGACTGTCAGGGCATTAGCTGTGCATCTGCAGCCCATGCGTCCCTATGGAACTCTGGGATCAACTGATTGGGTGACCTCTCTATGGTTCCCCAAGTCGTGTGAGTGGCCAGCGCAACGGGGTGCACAGCTGGATGCCGCTGGTAGAGGCAGCCTTTTGAACAGATAGCATGTGTGTGTGTGTGTGTGATGCCAATGGATAGTGTGTGTGTGTGTGTGTGTGTGTGAATGCCAATGGTAGCATGTGTGTGTGTTTGTGAGAGAGCGAGAGAGAGAGAGATGCAGAGGGAGTGTGTGTGTGTGTGTGAATGCCAAAGGACAGCTGAGAGCTCCATACTCACTGAGAGCTCCATACTCACTACTCACTGAGAGCTCCACACTCACTTCATTTTACCAGTCTTCACACACCTCTCTTCCTTGTTGCCCTCCTTCTCCTTAGTCTCTCATGCCTTGAATTGTGCTGAATGTCTTTTATTAAATATTTATTTTGCATGCTGGAATTTTCATTCAGGAAATGCAAATCAGGTTTATTAGTGATACACCCCTTTGACTCCAAATCCAAAGTCTGTCTTCATCACACACACACACACAAACGCGCGCGCACACACACAAACGCGCGCGCACACACACACACACACTCAGACACACACACAGATCCTCTGGCTTACTGCAGTTCCTGTTGCCTAATAGCTCCCGGCCTTAAGTGGGCCTAAGTCACCTTAATTCTCACTCTCTTCACTGGCAGACACACACACACATGCGTACACAGAGAGAGAAAGAGTGCTGAGGGGAAGATAGAGGAATGAAATCCATTTAATATCAGAGTGTCCTCAAATCCACAAGGTGTGTGTTTATGTGTGTGTGTGTCTGTCTGTCAGTGCAGAGTGTATGTGTGTGTGTGTGTCTGTCAGTGCAGAGTGTATGTGTGTGTGTGTACATCTGGAATTGAACCACGTGATTGATCTGCTCTTGTTGCCTGTGTACGTGTGTGGCTGGGTGGGTATGAGTGTGTGGATCTCTCTGTCTGTTTTATGTATCTGTGTGTGTGTGTGTATCTCTGTGTGTGTATGTCTGTGTGTGTATGTGCGTGTCTGTGAGAGAGAGTGTGTGATGTGGTAAAAAGAGCTGCAATGTTCATCCTTGTATCTCTGTGTGTGTGTGCGTGTATGTATCTGTGTGTGTGTGTGTGTGTGTATCTCTGTGTGTGTATGTGCGTGTCTGTGTGAGAGGGTGTGTGATGTGGTAAAAAGAGCTGTAATGTTCATCCTTGTATCTCACACTGTGTGTGTGTGTGTGTGTGTATGTATCTGTGTGTGTGCGTGTATGTATCTCTGTGTGTGTATGTGCGTGTCTGTGTGAGAGGGTGTGTGATGTGGTAAAAAGAGCTGTAATGTTCATCCTTGTATCTCACACTGCTAGGAACTAATGGACTGAGACTGCTGCAGTCATCTCATATCACACACACACACCCACCCTCCAGACATAATGGAATGGGGTATACTGCCACTGTCCAGCCTGATCAAGCTGTGAACTCGCCTCTCAGAGTGCCACTCAGTGCCTCATCTCTATGGTTACAGTTGGACAGATGTGTCCCCTACACTCCTGTGATTGGACAGATGTGTCCTCTACACTCCTGTGATTGGTCAGATGTGTCCTCTACACTCCTGTGATTGGTCAGATGTGTCCTCTACACTCCTGTGATTGGTCAGATGTGTCCCCTACACTCCTGTGATTGGTCAGATGTGTCCTCTACACTCCTGTGATTGGTCATATGTGTCCTCTACACTCCTGTGATTGGTCAGATGTGTCCTCTTCACTCCTGTGATTGGTCAGATGTGTCCGCTACACTCCTGTGATTGGTCAGATGTGTCCTCTACACTCCTGTGATTGGTCAGATGTGTCCCCTACACTCCTGTGATTGGTCAGATGTGTCCTCTACACTCCTGTGATTGGTCGTATGTGTCCTCTACACTCCTGTGATTGGACAGATGTGTCCTCTACACTCCTGTGATTGGTCAGATGTGTCCTCTACACTCCTGTGATTGGACAGATGTGTCCTCTACACTCCTGTGATTGGTCAGATGTGTCCTCTACACTCCTGTGATTGGACAGATGTGTCCTCTACACTCCTGTGATTGGTCAGATGTGTCCTCTACACTCCTGTGATTGGTCAGATGTGTTTCGAGTGCTGAGAGCTGACAGGGTCCCCATGCATAGCTGGTTCTCCACTGGCTCTCTCTCTCTCCCTCCCTCTTCCTCTCTCTCTCTCTCTCACACACACACACACACACACACACACACCCACACACACACACACACACACACACCCACACACACACACACACCCACACACACACACACACACACACACACACACACACACACACACACACACACACACACACAGGAGACTGGAAGGCCTTTTGACACCCATCAGGTTTCTCTCAGACAGTTTATTTGAGCTCAAACAAGCCTTCACTGAGCACGCTCAGAACGGCCCACCGGCTCGCCACAGGGATTATGGTGTCGTTTATTAATTTCCCCTCAGACACACACACACAAATACAAATGCACACACACAAGTACGCACACAAATACACACACACTCATTCAACCTCATAGCTGACATTCGCCAACACACAAAATCATTCATTTTGACAGCTAAACTCAACATCACACACACTCAACATCACACACCCATACACATACTCAACATCACACACATCCATAGACACACTCAACAGCACACACACCCATATACATACTCAACATCACACACACTCATATACATACTCAACATCACACAGACCCATAGACACACTCAACATCACACACACGCATACACTCACACAAATATACATCCACATACACACATGCATAGACATACATATAAAAAAACAAACACACATGCATTGACACATAAACACACAGACACACATGCTTGCAACAACACACACATACACACATGCATGCATAGACACATAAACACACACACACACATGCATAAACACATGAACACACACACACACACACTTGCAACCACACTTTTCAGTTTATGTCGGTGTTTTGCTCTTCCTGCTGGTCTCTGCATTGCTTGCATGAGTTTCATTGAGCTCCATGCAGCTCTCCGGTGTGTCAAGTCTTCACATTAATTTAATCTCATCCTCTCTCTCCCTCCCTCTGTCTTTCTTCATTTGCTCCCTCTCTCTCCTCTTTCTCTCTCTCCCTATGTCGAGCATATGATCCTGTGTGTGTGTGTGTGTGTGTTCGTGTTCGCGACCATATGTGCGTGTGTGTGTGTCTGGTGTGTCCATGCTGCTGGTGTGCGTGTGTGTGTGTGTGTGTGTGTCCGTGTGTTATCTGTGGAAATGGCTTTCTTGAGCAGATGTGTGTGTGTGTGTTATCTGCTTTCTTGAGCAGACTTGCCCTCTCTCCACCTCTCTAATGGAAACCAATGCCAAAGACAGCAGGCTCATCTACATCACCCCCACACACACAGAACTACTGAATCCAACTAGCCATCTTTCCCTTCTCCTTTCCCCTCACACACATAGGTTTTATTCTCTCTCCCACACACACACACACACAAACACACTCGTCTCTCTGTGGCTACACAAACACTTGTTTCTGTGTGACTACACACACACACACACACTTGTCTCTCTGTGGCTACACACACACACTCATCTCTTTGTGGCTACACACACACACACACACACTCATCTCTTTGTGGCTACACACACACACACACTAATCTCTTTGTGGCTACACACACACACACACACTCACTCCGGACACACACACACACACTCCTCAGCCAGCCATGCTGTTCACCCCAGTGTTCCAGTGAGCAGAGCTCTGATGACAGGAGGGGGTGTGGAGCAGAGGGCATTACATGCTGACAGACGACACAATCACTACGAAGTGTGAGGTGTGTGTGTGTGTGAGGAGCGGGGTCAGATACTACCCAGAACCACATCTGTGTGTGTTTGTGATTTTGTGCATGTATGTGTGTGTATGTGTGCATACGTGTGTGTGTGTGTGTGTAAGTGAGTGTGTGAGTGAATGTGTGTGTAGGAGCGAGTGTGTGAGTGTGGTGTGTGTGGCGGCCAGCAGTGTGCGTGCGTGCGTGTGTATGAGAGGTCTCTGTGTGTGTGTCTGTGAGAGGTGTGTGTGACGGCCAGCAGTGTGTTACTGTTTATGAAGGTATCATTGGGCCTTTTCACATGTATCCTTTCTGAAGGTAGTATATGGCAGATGAGGTGTGTATGTGTGTATGTGTGAGCACATTCAGTTGAGTGTGAGGTGTGTGTGTGTGTGTGTTAAGGTGTGTGTGTGTGTGTGTAGAGGTGCTGGCTTTATGAGGACTCATGAATATGGAGGTCATCTCTCTGGCTGCTGGAGGGATTTAATTTTCTCTTTTATTTTCTAGGTGGCTTAAGGTGTCAGGAGGGGTTACATCAGACCCTGTGTGTGTGTGTGAGTGAGTGAGTGTGTGTGAGTGTGTACGGAGGGGTTACGTCAGCGCCTGTGGTTCACTGCGACAGGAGAAAGTTGGATTTCAAATGCAGGCACAGCATCTCTCAGATGGAATCTGTCAGTGTGTGTGTGTGTGTGTGTGTGTGTGTGTGTGTTTCTGTCAGGACGCAGGCACAGCATTTATCCGGTGGAATCTGTCGGTTTGTGTGTGTGTGTAAGCAAGAGGGTTATCGCTGAGTGGGTATGTCTGTCTGTCACTTATTTGTATGTATGTGTGTGTTTGTGAATGCTTTATGTGTGTGTGTGTGTGTGTGTGCGAAGGTGAGAGGTTTCACCACACATCTCTGAAATGAAATACATGGTCATTTTGTGAGTGAGTGTGTGTGAGGTAGTGAGTGTGTGTGTGTATATGTGTGTGTGTGTGTGAGTGAGTGAGTGTGTGAGTGAGTGAGTGTGTGTGTGAGTGACTTGGTCCCATTCTTCCTGCAAACAAGTCTTAAGGTGTGCAACGGTACGGGGTCTTTGTTGTCGCACTTTGTGTTTCAAAATGCAGCACATTCTCTATTGGGGACAGTTTGGGACTGCAGGCAGGTCAGTCCAGCACCCGTACACCCTTCTTCCTCAGCCATGCCTTTGAAATGTGTGCAGAATGTGGTTTTGCATTGTCTTGTTGAAATATGCATGGACGTCCCTGGAAAAGATGTCATCTTGAAGGCAGCATATGTTGCTCCAAAATCTCTATGTGTCACGATGCTGGCAGCGATTGCCAGCAATGGTCACGTATTGGGACATTGGCGGCCTCTGGTGGTCAAGGGACTAAGAAATGGACTTGTTTTCGCACATGTGCATTTGTTTTGATTTGTGTGTTCACCTGTTTCCCGTTATGTTCCCTCACCTGTTTCCCATTGTGTGCCCTCACCTGTTTTCCATTGTGTGCCCTCACCTGTCTTGTATTTTGTGATTCACTTCTGTTAATTAGCCAGGGTACAAATACCTGGCTAATCCCTCTGGACCTTATCGGGTCGTTAGATTGTTTTTGTTCCTAGACTGTTTTTGGTAGTGCTCTCACGCACTTAGTCTTTGTGCAAAGACACGCAGTGCCTAACCACACAGCTTGTGCTCTCACGCACTTTTTGGGCTTGGTCTTCTCCCAGGGAGACAAGTGTGTGTAAGGTTCGTATCGCATCGCGGTTCTCAAGCCGCCCCAGGTAGCTTTGTATTCAGGTCCGCCTGAAAGCTACATTTTGTATCTCCTTAGTTTTTGGCCTTTTGCCTGCACCTGATCTTTTGTGTTTTGGATTATCGCTGTTTGGAGTTCCGTCTTTTGCAAATAAAAAGAAACTAAGTTTTGAACTGCATCCTGCTATTGGGTCCTCTCTGACACACTTAGCTGAAACGCTGGTTCCCAAATCCAGCGACTCGGGTCCCATCCCCGAGAGCGATCCTGACACTATGTACTTTTCGGCATAAATGGTGCCATCACAGAAGTGTAAGTTACCTTTGCCAAGGGCACTGACACAACCCCATACCATGACATACCCTGGCTTCTGGACTTGTTGCTGGTAACAGTCTGGATGGTCCTTTTCTTCTTTGGTCCGGAGCACACGGCGTCCATTTCTTCCAAAAAAGACCTGAAATACTGATTTGTCTGACCACAATACACGTTTCCACTGTGTGATGGTCTATCCCAAATGCCTCCGAGCCCAGAAAAGCCGACACGGTTAACATAAGGCTTCCTTTTGGCACAGTAAAGATTTACCTGGCATTTGTGAATGTAACTACGTATTGTAGTGCTTGACAAAGGTTTGCCAAAGTAATCCTGAGCCCATGTGGTTATATTGCTTATAGATTAATGACGGTTCTTGATGCAGTGCCGTCTGGGGGATCGGAGAGCACAGTTATTCAGCTTAGGCTTGCGCTCTTGCCCTTTACGCACTGAAATTCCTCAAGATTCCTTTAACTCTTTGGTCACTTATGACTGGTCACATATTTTGTTACATTCTTGTTAATAATTCACTCAATCTCTGTTCTCATGGTACTAAAATGTTGTTTACAGTTGTCCAATCACAAGCGAGTATTTGATTTTAATACCCAGGCTCAAATACCATTGGTTTAGAGACGTTTATAGAAAAATATTTTTTACGTTGCTTCATTTCCAACATGGCATTTGCTAGCAAAATCTATACTCTCGATCAAGCAGTTCAACTTTGC
The DNA here is from genome assembly GCF_900700415.2 of Clupea harengus. Lineage (NCBI taxonomy): Eukaryota > Metazoa > Chordata > Actinopteri > Clupeiformes > Clupeidae > Clupea > Clupea harengus. The sequence goes on along the minus strand of NW_024879649.1, from coordinate 97,604 downwards.
TTACGAACGGACAATGAAGATTATGATGCAGATAGTTCAACTGGTGGGATGAGCAGTGGAGAAGAGCAAGAACTCGACAATCGGTTGATGAATACTTGTGATTCTGAACAAGAATTGAGGTGAGATGCGTCTATGTTCACTTCTAAACAACACACTGTTTATCCTTACATTACAATTTCTGCTCTTTTGCGCCATCAAAACATATATATATATTTTTAGTAACACTAAACATTATATTATTATTTGGAAGGGGTTATTGGAGGTGATTAGACGTTTTTCTTGAAAATAACTGATATGTTTCCAGTGTTTTGATTGCACATGGAATGACGTGTCATTCATGGATTTCGTTCGAGTCATATGTCCCGCATTTAGATACAATTTTTTTTATACAATGCTATCCCTTCTGTCTCATAGTTCTTTTGTTTTTATCTTGATCAACCCGAAAATAAATGATTATATATTTCTATACTTGCATTATATTGTTATTTCTCGTATATAACTTTGTAGTTTGCTATTTATTATGATATTTCAGCCTATACATTCTTCGGTACCACTTTACAATAAGGCTCCATTTATAAAGGTTTTTAAATGGTTCATACTTAGGTTATTAATTAGGTTGTAAACACTTTGTAAGTCATTAATAAGCCATTATGAATTAGTTATAACACAGTTTTTATACATCGATGCGGGCTCACTATTTGGGAAGATCTGAATTACATGGGATGCACACTATGGTCTTATTGTCTTGTCTGTGTTTCCAGAGTTGATGTAGAAATAAAGAAAAATATATTTAATTGTGCTTTCTTTGTTAGGTAGCCTAGTGACGTGACGACATAGGTCAGAAGGTCACAGACCGGCGCGCCCACGGCAAATAGGGAGCTTGAGTTTTGATATCTTGCCTATATGGGGGGGGCTCTCGTGTTTCCGTTAGGGTATTGGTTACTAACCCACTCCTTTTGAACGTGTTCTCCCTATGTGTATGTGATTTGTGTATGTTGTGTCTGGATGCTACTGGATGTCCTAAAATTTCCCTCGGGATTAATAAAGTATCCATCCATCCATGATCAAGATCAAGTTACTGCTTACTACTCATTAATCTTATGAGTTACTAACATTTATAACTGGCAAAAGGGAGCCTTATTGTAAAGTGTGAAACACATCACCCTTTATTAATCAGTTACTAACATTTGTAACTGGCAAAAAGGAGCCTTATTGTAAAGTGTGAAACACATCACCATTTACTAATGAGTAAGTAAGCTTTAAAACTTTCCTAATAACACATGCACAAAATTAACAGTAAGACAACAGAAATTAGGAAAACATATTTATTTGCACAATATAAATATTCAAATTTAAACCATCTTAACTAAAACTGCGTAGCCCTACTCAATGGTAATTTACTAAAAAATAAATAAACCATCTCTTTGACAGAGGGGAAGGGCACACACAAGGTGTGAGAGTGTGTGTCAGACATCAATAAAACAATTTAGACAGGAAAGGCTTTTTTTATATCCTTCAACAAGCATCCTAGTGGCCCATCAGGGTGACCAGAGCCAAGCCATGATAACCATTCAAGAACCTTGAGGTGTTCCTCCAACAAACTCTCTGTACGATTTCCTCTTAGTCTACTTGTATGTTTTTTGTGTGTGTGCATGTCCATGTGCAGGCTTGGGTGATAAATGTGCATCTGACAGATGGTTGGTTATTGGGTTAGCACAAAATAGTGGTGTCTTTAAGAAGCTCACATTTGAATCAAACTGGAAAGATACAAACCTTTCGCTGATGACGGAAGCAGCTCTCATCTATCACAACAAATTCTTTGTGACCACCAAGACACTGTCTGCTCTTCCTTCTGTGTCTGTCCATTGCGCAAATACAGACCCCTCGTATGCGCCTTGCCATATTACTCAGTGTTCTGGAGCTGCCAGCAATACCATCATCGACCATATCAATCTGTCTGAGCCTGAGCCCTTGTGAGAATCTGTGGTAGGGAGGAATAATATTTAACACATTGATAAGGTTTCTGTAGCCATATGTGTACTGTATGTGTAAAGTATGTTAAACACAGTTATTTTTGTTCATACAAAATCACAGCACAGCACCTGTAAATTAATTTCATCCAACTGAAAAGCTCTGATCGTTCTGGAGACTTTCCCATGACTTGCTCTTTGACAGTACCTGAGAACATACCACATTTTTTTTTTTAAATATACAGTTCATATATTATAATTATATATATGTGTGTGTGTGTATATATATATATATTATTGTTGTGATATATTGTACACACTTCACAATGCATTACTATTAATGAAATTACTTTAGCAGCACTTAGACGTGCCTTACTCTATTAATCTATACAGTAGTAGAAAGAATAATAATAATGAGATGAAAGAAGAATGATCATGTTGATGATAATCATAGCACAAGTGTGATGTTGTTCCATTCACTGACATGGTGATTGTCACGCCATATCACATACCAGACGTATTGGTCTCTCTTCATCACAGATACCATTTTCATCTTGTGGTGGCAGAGAGTGCATCTGAGCTTATTCTTCAGAAGGTGTTTCTTCTGCATCCACTTAATCAACTTCAGTGTCATGCGTTTTGTTTGTTTTCCCTCAATCCGGGCCCGCAACTTTTTTCCCAGAGACATTTTGCTGAGAGAGTAGACACTGACAATTAACAAGATTTCTGACATACCTTTACGATAACACATTTTTACTTTTGGGTACAATTTAAGTTTTCATTTCACATGGACAAACAAAACTCACACTAGATGAAGTAGATATTGCAAGACAGTACAACAGAATCCAGAGAAACCATACATGACAACCAAAATGATTCAATGTGTGGGTCATTCTTCAACTATGGTCCATTTTGGTCTGAAAACTTTTAGAAAATCTAACACATATTTAGAGAAATGTATTGATATGTTTTATTTCTCCATCCTGTGTAGAAACACTTCCTGATAGTGGCTGTGATGAAATTATATTATATATAACAAAATCATGTTATTCTTACATTCAGAGGAAATCATCATTTCCATCACACCACAAAAGGGTGTTTTTTTTTTTATTAAACAAAATGATTAACATACCTTGTGTTTTCAAAATATTTAATGACTGCTAGCTAGCTGGAGGAATTGAATGAGTAGCCTAATTAGCATTTCGATATGGATACATTTAACATCTACAATTTGTTTCTATTGGTAGATATGAGCCCACTATACAAAAATATTTACAATAAAAGACAAATGAATCAATAGATAGCCTACAACCGCTGTCAAATTAAACAATGCATTTGAAGCATGGAAAGTTCCCAGCAAACTTTACATCTAATCACAGTACGCATATAAACAGAACCTCGTGGTCAGGTGAAAAATATAATTGAACTTTTTGCCCATTGACAAAACTGCATCACAACCAACACAATACATACTAACATATAAAATACATGTAATATGTCTGGGCCTCTTAAGGGTTAAAAGATAGCTAGCACGAGAGTCACTTTAGCAATCTAGGAGGGAGGCTGGCGCGCCAAACACTGCCTAGCCTCCTCCACTGATTTTAACCATCGCTTCTCACCGTTAGGCAACACAATGCGGAGACGTGATGGATATAGGAGTGATGGTTTAAGTCCTCGGTTGTAAAGATCAGACATGACCTGTCGATATTCTGCTCGTTGGTTTACCACATCAGCCGGATAGTCCTCAAAGATACGGATCTGCTGGCCACGATATTCAAGTGTCCCTCGCTTGCGTGCCTCTCTGATAATTAGCTCCTTAACCTGATACTTGTGAAGGCGCATGATCACCGGACACGGTCTTTCTCCCTTCTTGGGCTTGGGTGCCAGACTGCGATGAGCCCTGTCGATTTCCGGAGGTGTTGGCAGCACCTGCTGCCCGAAGACCTCGCAGAGAAAGGATGGAAAGAATTCTGATGGCCGAGTCCCCTCGACCGACTCCTCCAAGCCCAGCACGCAGATGTTCGGTCTCCGGCTGCGCCCCTCCAGATCGCAGACCTTGGTGCGGAGATGTTCATTGCTAACCTGCAAAGTTGAGCACCATTCTTCCAGGTCTGTGACCCGCTGAGCCACGTCCTCCACTGCTGTTTCAAGTGATGTTATGCGTTCTTCTTGATTTTCCAATGTAGACTGTATTAAGTTCAATTTAGATTCCACTATCTGAAATGAGGATTTAAACTCGGCCGAAAGCCTTGCAGTATGGTGATTCAGCAGGTCAGTTATGCTATCCAAGGTCAGGCTAATCTCCCCTGTATCCTTTTTGGAGCTTTTCCCGGACTTACTCGCCATCGAATGAAAATAAAAAAAAAAAAAAATGAAAAAGTGTAAAATGGGATATAAAACAACAAAAATATTAACTCATAGGTAGGTTTTAGTCAAAAAGTGTGAACGGTTTCGTGGGAGGCTACTGTCCTTGCGACTACTCCATAAACCCGCCAACCGGAAGTCGTAATGGTATTTTAGTGATGAAAAGTGCACTGATATAATGTACGTTAGCCAACGTTAGTAGCTAACCGTTGGCGAACGTTACAGACTAGCTAACGCTATAGATATACAAGTTATAACACTGATGGCAGAAATACACAAATCTGAATTGCCACAGCAGGTAATAGACCTGTTTTTTTAAAGATCAAAGATTAAAAAAAATATATATATCTATGGTATGATTGGGGTCATTGGACAATTCATTTTGTGGCTTAGCGATAGGTCAATTACAGTAAGATTTAAGTTTCCAGTGCATCGTTTAATGAAACTCTGAAACATAGGTTACATAACCTAGAGACTTAACTACAATAATTAAGTTAGACAAAAAAAAAATACTCATTTCAAAATTACCCACAAGCTGTCCATTACAATTCCAATAAGTTTTTATTATTTACTGCACTACATAGGTCAACCATGCAAAATTCAATATACATTTTAATATGGGATTTTCTGTATGCAAAGCACTAGGCAATACATAAATATAGAAAATAATGTGTCAATTTACTCATATGGTAATATTGGCTGCTTGACATCATTATACATTATAGTTCTCGATGGCAAGAGTTTAACAATCTACGCTCTTTTTTTTTCATTTTGCAACTTTTGTATTTCCGGGTGGATGTACTTTCTGAAGATATAGCATACAGTGCTGGAAGATTTGACAGGATGTAAAAAAAAAAAAAGGTAGGATAATACTAATATTTTTTTAAATTAGTACCGTCACTCTTGGAGTTTAGTCAGTGGAGTTAAAACAATCAAATTAAAAAAAATCCAGACACACCATTTTAGGGCTGTATTCACTGAGCAGATGTCGTCAGCTGATCAGAAGCGAGAATACAATCGGATCTGGGCAAGGGTGTAAAGAGCACAGAAAAAGAATACACATGATGGAGAACCAAATGAGCAGAATCAAAATGATCAGGAGATGATAGCCCTGGGAGTGGAGGTGGATGTACCATCGAAGAGCAGCTGCATGACGATACTAACATTGTCCCTGAGTTGGAACAGATCCAGACATCAGAGGATTCCAGTGATGGTGATGAGGACAGTGCAGTTGCCTCTTCCTTTAGGGAACAACTTAAAGAATGGGCCATTGATTTTGGAGAGAAACACAATGCTGTAGATGCCTTATTGAAGGTCCTGAAAAGAAATGGTCATCCAGAGCTTCCTTCCACTGCAAGAACCTTGTTGGAGAGTACCAATGAAGTGGATGTGGAGACTGAGTCTGGATTGAAGTGTGTTCAGTTTGATAAGGGCAGATTCTGGAACATCTTAAAAAGTATCCCCAAGCAGTGCTTGAAGAATTAGACAGTGTATGTTGATGGCTTGCCTCTTTTTTAAAAGCAACAACCTGTCACAGCCCGGCCTGGTTCACGCCCTCTGTAGTCTGTGATCTGGCTATCAGTGCTGTTCCGTAGGCTCCGTGCCAGGTTTTCCCTCTGCCCTGTCTCCTGACTGACAAGCAAGGCACCCAATCACTGGTGCCTGCTCCACCACACCTGACTCCACTCTCCTCGTTTGCCACGGCTTTAAAAGCACACCAGGACTGACATTCAGTGCCGGATTATTGTGTAATTTTCCGGAGCATTGTTGGAAAGCTACTTCTAGGATTCTGTCTTCAACCAAGTTTGTTCTCGACCCATGCCTGTTTTTGGACTCTGATTATTGCCTTGTGTTTTGGAAACTTTTGCCCATCTGCTAATCTGTTGCCAACCTCTTTCAGTGTTACCACGTGAGTTAAGCCAAGTCCCTTTTGTACCGCTGCCTGTATTTTTGCCTACCTGTGTACCAACCTCTTTGCCTGTTTTTGACTACTGGACTTTACCTGTACCTTACCTGTACCTCTGCTGTGACCTTTGATTTTTGAGTTCCCTTTTTGCCTTTTCTGTTGCCTACTGGGTGTCTTGCCTGACTGCTACTTACGCATTAAAGAACACCTTAACTGTCCTGCTGCTCCAGAGTCTGCTGTTGGTTGTGAAAGGTGCACACAGAAGGGGTTCTGGGATGGACGGATGACCTATCAAAAGGTTGAAAATCTCACACTGAGGACTGACCAATCCTTCAGAGAGTTAACTCAACTGGAACATCACCAGACACCAGGAAGGAAAAACATCACCTTTCTCCAACCTCTGTATTGACATGATCACATCCTTTCCTGTAGACTATATGCACCTTGACTATGTGTTGCCTTGGAGTAATGAAGAAGCTTCTGCTTTTGTGGATAAAAGGAAAGACGGAGACCAGAATGTTCTCAGGGCAGATTAAGGTGAGTGAGTCTTGAGCAACTGAAGACATCAGTTCCAAACAGTTTTGCAAGAAAGCCACGGGGTTTGGAACATCTTGAGCGTTGGAAGGCCACAGAGTTCCGTCAGTTTGCTCTTTTTCACTGGCAAGTTGGTCCTGAGGGGAGTTTTACAAGATTACCTGTTTGAGCATTTCATGGCTTTCAGCGTTGCAATTTGCATGCTCATTTCTCCAAGCCTGGTGCAAGCCCACTGCTCATATGCATGTAGCCCTATGGGAAATTTGCTTGTATCCTTTGGTTTAAATGAGTGTATTTTTATTGTTGTTTATTTTCATTTTGTAAGGTGCAATTAATTTAGTTAAAAGGGTGTAACTAATGGTTTCATACCGTGGTAAAGTTGGTTGGAAGTTCGATATTCAACAGACATTCGGACACCCGTATTTTTAGGGACCATCAACAAATTACACATTTAAAATTTCAAAAGTCAATAGCTTTTCAACAACATGAACTAGAAACATAAAAATGATGTTGAACTGTTCAAAATGTATGCATACACATTGCACAGCCTTTATTTTGTTTATTTTCATATCAGGTTGTAACAAAATGTTTTAATTCAAAATAAATCTTCAAACTTCAATAGCTTTTTGGTCATGTGACCATCAAATCTATTTCAGAGTGTTCAATGACTATGTATTCATGTTGCACAGCCTTTAGTTTTTTCATTTTCACCTCACACTATTTTAAGTGAATTTTTGAAAGTTTGAAACTTCACTAGCTTTTTGGTCATGTGACCTGTTTATTTCAAAGGCCTGTTTAACTGCTAACAAAGTAAATTTGCACATGTCTATTTAGAGGCTGAGACTTTCTCTCATCCAATCACAATTTGTGTTAATGACAGTGACATATTCAAACCCTTCGACTCCTAGGAAGTGGAGTAAGGGGTAAAACCCAAAGGCCAACTGTAAAGTCAAATAGGCCTGGACTGGTAATTTGTCTGGCTGGTAATTTGTCTGGCTGATGCCCCATTTGGGCCGGTGTAAAATAAAAACTTGATAAGAAGAATTACAATTTGCACATTGACCGGCCCATGAACCAGGGACGGCATTGGTTCTTTCTATATGCTGACACTGGGATAGCCTAATCATTTCTATTACAAGTCCCCACCCCTCCCCTTATTAATATGTTTCTTGTGAGTCAAATGCCATGGCCCAGAGACATACATCTGTGGACCTCGAGCACATGCTATGACGACAACGATGATGATAATAAACCAAACAAATTAACGTTGAAAAAGGACGTACGAGGACGGCTTTGGACACAGTCACTGTAATCAACAGAGTTGCAAAGAAGCATAAGCTACTAAAGAAACTACTTTTATTGTAAGGGGAGATGAAATTGTTGGTATTAAGACACAATTCTTAAATATTGTATCTCTGTACACTGGAGATAATGTGATGATGTGACACATTCCCCATACTTTGTACATACTTAAAAAGTTTACTATTTACTTAGGCCGACTTTCATTTTATTACATAATTTCAAATTATACTTTGACTTTCAGTAAAGCATTTTCTTTGATAACTACTTGTACTACTACTTGAGTATGGAGATTGTGTGGGCTTACTCCACTGCCCCATCTCATCACCAGGGAGTCAGTCAAGAGGTAGTGAATACACTGGTCCACTTGCACCAGCACAATTGTACACAGCATTAACTAGGTACAGATCCTGCTGTTAAAGCAGATCACTAGATCCAGCTCTTTGTAGTCTGCTGTACTATGAACCGCTATCCAGTGGGTCAACTTGACACTAAGGACATCATCACAGCACAAGACTGGACTCCTGGCTTCACCTTGCTTGATCAGTCAGTGTTGTCCAGTTGGAACAAGCACTTACTAAAATGGCGTAACCATTTGCATTGCATTGTTCTCGTTTTTCTCATGTCTCTGATTATTTGTCCTATCATCTAGCCTTTTCTATAGAATATTATTACTTTTTGTATTTTTATTTGATGTGTTTTCTTGTAGTTTATTAGGAAAAAAGCTCCATAGTATTAGTTGTTGTGCAGCCTTATCCGAAAAATACAGTATTCTGTAATGATTACAAGAATCAACATGTTATATCTTGGTAATAAAAGGGTGGATTTCTTAGTCCCATTAATAATCACATTCTACACATACTTGACTACACTACATGACAACCTCCGTTTTAGACAGTAGGCTACATATATATATATATAGCTTACATTTAACACCCAATATTTATTGACAACACAAAAAACAGTATTTAAAAAAATACAAATACACTGCAGAGTGTGTTGTCCACACGAGTAAGGTGTAAGGAATTCTATGTCGCATTGGGTAAGAAACCATTTTTAAACAATGGTTTTTGCCCTCAGAGAGAGCTCGCATTCCCACCATGCTTTCGAGGCTGGTGAACACCATGCGTTTGGTGCTGGTGTTTTGCAGACACCATTTTAGCCACTACTTTTAAGTTATATAGAAATAAATTCTTTATTTTCATACAACTCTGTGGTCTGTCTCCAATTTATGTTGCGGCTCAAGAGCCGGGTCGTAACATAAGTAAACCGAGGCAAATAATTATAACTGTGTGAAGTATATCATCGTTAAATTGTTTATTGCCATGTTATCGTTTGTTTAGGTCCAAGCCTAATCTCTTATAATCCCTTACTTGCAGGCAGCTTCGGTATTCATTTTACATGCTGCAGTTTTCCTCAGGTAGGTACTTAATTTTTCACTACAAAATAATTATTTAAAGACAATAATTATTGCGGATATCTCCGAAAACGATAGACTTGCCTGTATAGTTCGTTATTGTAGTTGCAGTGTTTGGGTTTACATTATAGTGCTTGCCGGGGCCTGCTATTTACGACCAGTGGCCCTACGAAGGAGCTGGCCCTACGAAGCTGCAGTACAGTGTCATAAATACTATATTGTTATAAGATATTATCAGTGCTGATGAATGCCTTCTTTCCCTTCACATGCTAATTTAGTGCACTGAATTAACACTTGTTAGAGTAAGATGTACAGTGGGGTGTGGGGAACAGCACTACACCTCAGACACCCCCTCACAGACAGCACAAATAGTAGTGTGTTTACTGCCCCATGAGGTTGCATTTATTTTAGGTTAAGCAAACTGGAGACACTGTCATTGGTTCCCCAGGGAGTGGTGAGGGCAGGGTGCCATGATAATTTATGGTCAGTGTTGTGGTAAAGTTCTGGGTGTCTGGGGCCCTGTTGTGGTTTTGGTGGTGGTCACCCCCTGTTTCGGCTGTTCCTTCTTATGAACTGCTGATGAGGGTTGAGTGACAGCAACATTCACTGACACTGACAGACTGACAGAGGTGTGTCTGTGGTGGCTTTCCTACACAGTACTGATCACTCTGTCTTCAACCACTGTCCCTGGTGCGGACTTGCTGCTGGCTTGTTATGGAGAGTGAAGCTTGTTTCAATGCCAGGGAGTGTGATGGGCGATGACCTCCTGATGTAATTAATGAAAATAAATATATGTACAGTATACTGTATGTATATATAAACATGACAGTTCAATGTGATGTGTCACTAAGACGTGTGTATCAGCACCCTTTACATACTATTCCCAGACACTAGCAGGTGAGACCATTTATAGACAACTGCTTAGATGGGTCAGTGGAAGATGAAAGCCAATGACTTCAGACAATCTGCTGATTTGTCGTTAGGTTTTCGGTGTGTGACTGGCCGCTGGAAATGTAAGTGTCCTGATGGCCAATACAGTACATTTTACATTTAGTAATTTAGCAGATGCTTGTATCCAGAGCGACTTACAGTAAGTACAGGGACATTCCCCAATACATCTGAATGACAGTGTTTGTGTTTGCATGACTTGAGTAATAGTGATATTAAGGCTAGTACAGTGTTTTGACGAGGTGTTGGTTTAGGTTGTTGCTTAGAGGAAATTGCCTGAGCACCAGGCAACAAAAATAAAAATTTTGGCGGTTATTAGAGACATATATGATTTAAATTGTAATTCACTTAAAGGACAGTTTACTGTAACTTTGCTAGAGGTTGTCCTTGATTAGGTAAGCAAGTTCTGACAGACAAGTTACCATGCTACTGTCCATATTGTATTAGTAAATTCAAATTAAAATGTAGAACAATAAGGAATATATATAGACTAGAAATACATTTGGTCTAAACTCCCGACTATCTTTTATAGAGTTTGAATGGGTCTTCAATGGTGTTGAAGACTGAACTTATGAATGAGATGTGGGTGGTGGAATGCAACGTCAATGGTGTTTTCGACTGATCTTTGATTGAGTGAGTGAAACAACATTTGGTCTGTGGTCATTGAGGCAGGAGATCTTTGTGGATATGTGCACGAAGATAATGGTGTTTTTGAATCCCTTTGCATTAGTGGTCTAGGGAGATGTTGAAGATGTTGATTAACACAGGGTCAAACTCAGCTGCAGCAGAAACCTGCAGTATAATATGGTTACCCAATATGGGACCTCAGGTTTTACCAAACAATTAAATAGAGTAAAAAAAAAAAGCCATGATGATGCTATACAGCACTATTATAATTGTTTATTTTCTCTACTCAACATATTTTCTATAGGTTCTCCTGTTTAAAATGAAAATGATGCCCCATTCATGATGGGGCGCCTAAAGAGAGGACAAACAGCAGTCATAGATCTATGGCAAAAAGCAGGTGGCAGAGAAACAATAATACAGGCATTTGTTGCACATGGGCTTGGAAAAGGCAAGATTACAGTAAAATCTGAAATATGGTCAACTTTAGCTCTGCACTTATTTCATGATGACTCTGTGAAACTTAGCAAATGGCTATATGTCATATGGAGCCAAGACAGATTAGAGAAGAAGTAGTTAGGCAACATGAAAGAGAAAAGCAGGAGCAACAGGATAAAGATGAAGAACAAACAGAACTAACCGAGGTAGAGTTAGAGAAGACAAGAGACAGAAAGAAGACAGACAAAGGCTCTCCTGAACACAGTGAAAGCATAGAGACAGAAGGGACACTGGAAACAGATACAGAAGGAGAGAGACAGGAAGAAAAAGACAGACAAAGGCTCTCCTGAATTTGACCAATCACAGTTAAGAGCAACAAAACCTGCACCCAAGGTTTTCACAATTAAAATTAAAAAGGAGAATTGGAATAAAATAAAACCATTGGCAGGCACAAACAAACTTAGGCGACCATGGACAGAAATCCTCTCCAAAGAGTTCATTAAAATCAATCCTTGCTGTACTCTGTCATTTAAATACCAACATGTTAAAGCTACACACAGCCGTAAAAGAATGTCCCCACACCTGCATGTATCTGCAGTGTGCACATTTAAGTCATGCAAAGCTGTGTATGTGTTCAAGAGAAAACACAAGCCCATAACCCCCCAAAAAACATAACCATCAGAGTGCTGAGATTAGGAAAAGTGACTCATTCAAAAAAGGAAAGTAAATTTCGGTATGCAAGCTTCCCGAGAAGAGGTAGAATTGCCAGGTCGATCCACAAAGGTGTGAGCAACTACCACTATCAGCAGCTCAGGAAGACTCCAAGAGTAGAACTATGTGCTGGTAATATCACCAGGAGTCTTACCAAAGATGTTTTAAAAATGATCTCCTCGGAAGGGCATAAAAGTACAAGACTCCATAATGATGTCCTGCTGGAGCTGATGCTCACACAAAAAATAATGAAGGAGTGCAGCAGCAATGTCTCTTCTGGTGGTTATATTCAGCACCTGCAGGTGGACCCATTTGGAGTCCATCTGTACATGGATGCAGGAATAAACATATTGGTGGAGCATCTAAAACAACCCACACCAGTTACTCTCCATCTTGACGATTACTGGTGGTGTTGTGTCAAAGATTCCAAATCAAAAGAAAGGGTGCTGTACTATGCCCTTGTACTGCCAGGGATGGGCAAAGATAAGCCACCTGTCCCTATCTCTGAGCTTATAACCAATCAACATTCTATCCCAACATTGACATACTGGGTTGATGGAAACTTTGAGAAAAGTCTCCAAGTGCACATCCCGCAGAGTACAACAGGTAGAGACAGACTACAGCTGGGCTCTGATGGATAGTGTGCTGCTGTCCTTCAACAAAGAGACTATATCTGCCTATCTGGAAAGAGCCCATGAAGTCATAGCAATTCAGAAAACCAACAGTGACCTCCATAAATTCTCAGTTTTACACCTTTGCTCTGCCCACATTGTAAAGGCTGTCTCACAAGGATTTTGGGAAAAGGACACAAGACAAAGGACTAAAGGAGTATGCCACCTATTGCTTTGCGTTATTGTTGAACAGCACAAGCATGGGTGAAGCCCTTCCTGTGTTCCAACACAATGTGTGTGCTTTTTGCTTCAATGGAGGATGGTGATCTTGTCAAACTTGCAAAAAACACTCTGGACAAAAGCATATCGCGTGCTAAAACACATCAAAGCAGAGAATGTGGAAGAAGACTCAGAAGATCAGTTCCATGGTGAAATGAACATCAGAGCAAAGACTGTGTCAGGACAATCTCCATTCACCAGAGACTTTCAGGCTGTTCATCAAAAGGCACAGTGTCAAATCCTATCACAGTTAAAAACGGACAAAGAACAACTTTTTCTGTCCAGAAATCATCAATGTTCTTTTTGACCATTACTTAGGCATATTTCCACTTTGGAGTGGGATATTGCTGGGCAATCTAACAAGATATGCCAAAGCACAAACTCAGCAAGGCAACAACAGAAATTCCAAAGACCCGTGACACTAACTGCCAAGTGGAGATGTGGTTTTGCATTGTTAAACACTCCATCCTGCAGAAAAAGAAGTACCTCCGTCCAGCCGATTTCATACACAAAATGTATGGCTCTCTGCAAGGCAGATACAAGGAGCATATCATTCAAAATAACCTAGCCAGACACTTTAATCACTGATAAACCTCCAGCTATAAACAGGCTTAGACCAAGCAGAAGAGCAATGGGCAAAAAGAGACAAAAACGAGGGTACCACAAAGAGGAAATCTAAGTACTTGAAAACACCAAAGAAAATTTCAAATCCCAAAAAAGGGTCCCAGAAGGTCAAAAGGGCCATACAAGGCCACTCAGACAATGCCTGCTGTGAGCAATGCCTTCAGACAGTTTATCTGATAGCACTTCCAAAATAGCAGCAAAGGTATTATATACATTTCATTACATACACTTTATTTATGTAGAAGACATTTTTATTCTAAGCGGTATGGATCAGTGTTATTTCGGGCATTTTTCGATGTTTGTGGATGATATTTAACAAAATGTTAAATCAATCCTTGTTTTTATTGTGTTATATGCAGGTACAAGCCCTGTGGAGAAAAAGGCCTCTGAGGTGGTGGTTACCCGTCATCCATTCCCATGGCAAAAGAGTTTCACACATGTTAACAACCACTTGGAACTGAAAACTCTGCAGCCACACAAGTGGCTTATGGGAGAGGTAAAAAATAAATAAAAATCATACATCAGGGTCAGCTAAAAATGGTATGATGTGCCCTTTCATTTTAGTTATAGGTTTCTATAAGAGAGCAATACAAAATGCCCCCATGTCCGATTAATTCTGGAGCCGAGCCTGACATACATGGTAATCCATGTATGTCAGGTTATATACATATGGTAGATACTGTCTACCACCTCATTTGTTAGTAGGGGCAATCTACAAGTACAATTACTGTTTTACACATCTAATACCTGCACAATATAGAGCAGTCAGCACCTTAAAAACAGGAAATGACCCTTCACCATTCACTGTACACACCAAAACCAGCATTAATGCAACAGTCTATTGTCACATTGTTTTCTAGGGTTTTATTATGGCAATAGTGTTGTATTTAGCGTTTAATATCTTAAATATTAGTATCTTAAAAATTCCATTTTATAACTTGGTTATGCTTATTTCAACCTTAATAAATTGTGTCTTTGTGAATTTAATTAACAGTTTGTGATCCTCTTCTACTCACATAATTTAGACTAATTGAGTGCTTCTTTCAAGTGGCTGTGCAGAACAGAGGACATGGACAGACGGTATATGTTCTTAAACCCATTACAGTGCGGGGGTGATCATGAATGGTAAGAGGACAGAAGTCCGTCACCAGAGTCTTCCAAAGGTACGTCTAAACATAATACATTTTTATCAATTCTAAAGAAATGTGCAGTTTGCCTTCATTTATTGCTGATAGGGTAATGTGACTGTCTGATTTTCTTATTTGGGTCAGTTTTGAGGACTACAGTGCTGTCATTCGTTTTCTTAACATTGACAACAACCACTGGAAGTTTTTGGTGAGGATTATTTTAAACATTAATAGTTTCACCTTGAGGGGTATGTTGGTTCAGGTGTAGTTATATGTGCATAGGTGAAACCGTCTGTGATATTGCTTGTAAAAAGGGCTATACCAAAATATTCTGATTTGATTTCTTCAAATCCAAACATACAATAACATTTTTGTGTACTATATTAAGCAACATTTATTCTTCCACAGTATCTGCATGCAAAAACCAGCCAAGTATTTGTCTTGGATCCTGCTGGACATGATGAGAAGTTAGATTCGGAACATGCCGCATCCCGATTTAGGTAAGTACAAATGTAACAAATTACATCATAGTTATAGCCAATATTATTATTTGTTAAAGAAGTTAATGATATAACCCCATGTCTGCTAATAACATAATATACATATTATTAGGCTATTATTATTATTATTTTAACTCTCGGGCATACAAAGTGTATTATAAAAAGGCTGCATTATTTCACTCTTACTCAGAGAATACTTCAAGATGCGAAGAGCATGCCACGGCAGAAGTGACTGGGTTGATAGGAAGTGGAAAGGAGGGGAAATAACCCACAGCATTCAGAAGGATTCCTTCAGCTGTGGTGTACTGGTGATGCAGGTGAGATTTGTAATACAGAGAAAATATCCTAGTATGTTAATTTCCTTAAAGTAAATCAATTTCATGCCAGTCAGAATATAAATGTTTTGTAAAATTGTTAAGATGGCAGAGGTGGTGTTGGACAACCTTCCCAATATCCCTCAAGACATGAAGTTTGACACTTCGAAAAAACCAATGTCAGTCAAGAGATGCCAGATGGCAACAGACATTCTGGAGTACTCAGGTATGGAGAGTTAAATTGGAGATTACGTCTGATTTAATTCATTATTAACTTTTGGCTTGAAATATACTTTCATTTTGTTCCAGTCTTTGATGAAAACAATGACTGTTCACTGTGCGGAACAGACAAGCCCCCTGGATGTGGACCAAATACAATATGGGTCAGTTATTTCATTGTAACACTACTGTGAATGTAATTATGACAATACTACCTAATTAAAGACATGCATTCATGTCAATATGATGATAAATTAACTCCAGAAATGATATGGTTTACATGTATGTACATCTTACAATCTGTGTGGAGGAAACAACATGTGTATGCCTGGTTTAAACTAACCAAGAATTACCATTCCTCACACACAAATAACTTTTGCAGCTTTGTTAAACAGAGCTTGACTGCTAGATATACAGACTCAATCTATATAAACTTTGGGAGGACAAATAACATACCGAGACTGGATGCAAGTTCAGAGAACACTCAATCACATTATTTTGTGCAGGTGCATCAGCTTTTGTAGACAGTCACATGACACACACACCTGAAATGCATGAGCAATAATTGGGAGCACAATCAGTTGTCAATTATTCAATTAACACCCCCACTTGATCACACATTATTGACAACCATAGATCATACAACAACAAAAAAAAAAAAACACAACAACAACAACAAAAATAAAAATAAAACAAACATGGAAACCAACTGCACTTAACTGGCTATACCCCAAACAGGAACATAGAAAAAGTAAATAGCTTTGCTTTAGTAGCTGGTTTTGTCATCAGGTCAGCTACCATCTGGTCTGTTGGGCAATACTCCAAACATACTTTACAGTCATTAACAGTTGATCTCACAAAATGGTATTTTATATCAATGTGCTTACATCGCTGTCTGCTGACTGGATTCTTGGCTAATGCAATTGTACCTTGGTTATCTTCAAAAATCTTAGGTACATCATACAAACAGTCATCCAGATGTTCAAGCAGTTGAGATAAGTAAAGACACTCTTGTGTGGTGGCGGCCAACGCCATATACTCTGCCTCACAAGTTGACAGTGCTACAGTTGGCTGCTTCTTGGTCTTCCAGGAAATCAGAGGACCATTCTCACTCAGACTAACACAATAACCAGTTGTACTGCGTCGGTCAGTTGCATCACCTGCCCAATCTGCATCACTGTAAGCAAACAACCTCAGCCCATCACATTTTCTGTAACACAACATTTTGTCATTTGTGCCCTTCAAATATTTCAGTACATGCTTAACAGTTGTCCACTGCTCTTCTGTCGGCTCACTGAAATGCTGTGACAGTTTGCTTACAACAAAACTCAGATCAGGTCTGGTGCATGAGGTTAGGTAGATTAGGCTACCCACTGCCTCTCTGTATTTTCTGGGGTCACCTAGCTTCTCATCATCAGTGTAATGCAGCTTTGGTTCACAAGGTGTCGACCTGGGTTTACAATCCTGCATATCAAACCTGTCAAGCAGCTTGTCAACATAGCTCTGCTGTGACATGGTCACACATCCATTACACTGGTCAAAAGTGATACCAAGAAAATTCTTCAGTCTACCCAAATCTTTCATCTGGAACTTCACAGTAAGCATCTCTTTTACTGCTTTTAAAACTCTCTCATCACAGGCTGCAATAACCAGGTCATCAACCCAGATCAGTACGATCACCTTGTCATGTTCCGTTTCTCTCTGATAAACACAGTGATCGGCTGGGTTCTGTACAAACATGTTTTCACAAAGATAGTCATGCAACATTTTGTTCCAGTTTCGACCTGATTGTTTAAGCCCATAAAGTGACTTCTCTAGTCTACACACCATCTTCTTCTGATCTTTTACATCATAACCCTCTGGCTGTTCCATGTAAATTTCACAATCAATTGGTGCATGTAGGTAGGCAGTTTTTACATCCATCTGATGTAGGATCAGATCTTCCTGGGCAGCTTTCTGCATCAACACTCTCACACTAGTCAGGTCGGCAGTAGGAGAAAACGTTTCTCCATAGTCTACACCCATCTGTTGACTGTATCCCTTGGCTACATAGCGGGCCTTGTACTTGTCAGATCCATCAACATTGGTTTTGAGAGTATACACCCATCTACCCCCCACTGCCTTCTTGCCCTCAGGTAAGGTGGTCAGAGTAAATGTGTTGTTATCCCTCAGTGCCTTCATTTCCTCATCCATTGCATTTACCCACTCTCTTGAGTTGGATGAAGTCACAGCATCTCTGAACGTCTGAGGTACATTACAAACTATCCTGTAGCAATAATCAATGTTGATCTGAGCCTGATCACTCTCTATCCCATAGAAGTCTGGCCTCCTCCTCTCTCTAGCAGGGTATCTCCGTGGAGACTGGGATTCTGGCTTGGCCTCACCTGTCTGTAGGCCTATCTGGCTTGGACCTGGCCTAGCCTCTGGGATGTCATTCTGCTCGGGTTTGTCAGGGTCAGGTCTGGTTGTGCTAGACTGCACACCACTGTCATTGTCGGACATGTCATCAGTCTGCTGTCCCTCAACACATGACATGAACCTCACCAGTCTGTGCTTCATCACCTTCCTGCTGTCAGGGTAGTAGACCATATAGGCTGGACTGTTCTTGTCATAACCAACAAAGATGCCTTTGTCAGACCTTGACTCTAGCTTCTTCCTGTCCTGCCTGTAGGCGTAACACACAGTACCAAACTTCTGCATCCTGGAGACATTAGGTCTCCTTCCTGTCAGCATAAAATAAGGTGTCTCTCTGGTGCGGTTGTTGAAACATCTATTCCTCACCACTGCTGCTGTCTGGACCGCATACGGCCATAGCTCCTTGGCTAACTGGCTCTCCAAGAGCATACATCTAGCCATGTCAAAAAGGGTTCTCCAGTTACGCTCGGCAGTGCCATTCTGGTGTGGTGAGTATGGTGCTGATGTTTCATGTCTGATTCTATTTCTACGCAGTAGGGCTTGGTAACCCTGCCCTGTGAACTCGGTACCATTGTCAGACCTGATACACTTCACTTTCCCATATGGGGCTGTGTCGGCTAGAAACCTCTCGGTGGCTTCTACAGTGTCACTCTTGTGCTTTAGACAGTACACAAACACTGCACTTGAATAGTCATCAGTAAAGGAAAGTGCATACCTATACCCTTCCTTGGATTCTGGGTCAATGGGGCCTGCCAAGTCAGTGTGAACCAGCTCTAAGGCTGATTTGGCCCTCACATCAGGATTCCTGTTCCTGCTCCGAGTGAACTTGCCCTGAGTACACACTTCACATATCATGGATTTGGACACTTTACCCCTGATTGACATGCCGTCCACAACATTCTCTAACTTCATGACATCATCAAAATTACAGTGCCCTAAAATCTCGTGCCACGTCTGAATATCATGACAGCTCATACATTGATCATTGTTTACTGGCACAGTAGGCAAATAGAACAGTCTGTTATGCTCATGAATGAGGAAGCGCGTACCGTCTCTGTGCTGCAAGACGTCTTCTCCTTCCTTGAAGATCACCGTTGCCCCACTGGAAGTTGCAGCTCTCACAGAGAAGATGTCTTGGGGATACGAGGGGATGTAAAGCGCCTGCTTCAGTGTGGCACTGCGGCGCCGCCCCCTGCTGTCGACCAGACACACCTCGGCGTCTCCTCTGCGCTCCGCGACCCCTGTGCAGCTTGTGCCATCGGCCAGCTCCACGCAGTGCGTCTCGGACTGGAATCGGTCATCGAAGCTCTTGAACTTCGCCATTCGCCAGGTGAGTGATATGCGAAGTCGCACCGGTGTCCACCATCAGGCCCTTTCTGGTGACACCACTGCCTGGCTCACTGGTCACAAGCTTGAACACGAAGGTGTTGTCATCCGTCTCCTCGGACACTCCGTGCGCGTTGTCCTGCTGCCGCTGTCGCCATCCTCCTCGCCGTGCGGTACTCTCGCCCTGGCTGTACCACTGTTGACCACGCTGACAGTCTCTTACCTTGTGACCTCTCTGGCCACAACGGAAACATACAATGTCCCCGCTCTCGGTGCTGCGCGCACTTCGCTGCGCTGCTGGGGTAACCTCCTTGGATGCGCACGGGCCCCCATGACATTGTCGTCGGCCGCAGCTGTGCGCATACTTTCAGTGTTCTCATAACTGCGCAACTTTGTCTTGAACTCCGCAAAAGAGAGAGTCTCATCACTTTGAGTGACAAAAATGGAAAAAGGCTTAAATGATTCTGGCAGCCCCTTCAAAATCATTGCAAGCAATAGTCCATCGCTTAAAACCTCTCCAGCATTACGCAGCGCTGTGATTGAAGTCTCGGCACGTATGACGTAATCAGTCACACTCTCACTACTCATCTTTTGCAAAGAAGTCAGTTCTGTATACAGGCATACAATACGGGGCTTACCCTTGCCTGCATAATAGTCGCGCAAAATCTTGAGCGCTCCACGGCCGTCATCCGCTGCCTCTCGCATGACCAGAGACAAACTTTTGTCATCAAGGAATTGGATCAGTTCCGCGTATGCTTCTGCGTTCTTCGCTGCATCCTCAGCCAGTGCGTTTTCTTCCGCGCCATCGGCAGGCTGATTCAAAATTGTGTCCTTCAATTTCTGCAACAGCAGATGGCCCAAAAACTTAGTCTCCCACAGTTCATAGTTCTTTTCGTCTCCGTTAAACACAAGACGAGACCAACGTGAACTTGTACGTTCGCTCATGGTGCTGGCACTCCAATCCGTGAGACACGCATTCAAACGCGCATACAAACAAATGTCTCTCGGTGGCTACTCACATTGGATATCTCTGCACACAAACGTCAAACGCATCTGGGCCCATAACCTGTTAAACAGAGCTTGACTGCTAGATATACAGACTTAATCTATATAAACTTTGGGAGGACAAATAACATACCGAGACTGGATGCAAGTTCAGAGAACACTCAATCACTTTATTTTGTGCAGGTGCATCAGCTTTTATAGACAGTCACATGACACACACACCTGAAATGCATGAGCAATAATTGGGAGCACAATCAGTTGTCAATTATTCAATTAACACCTATGTTAGGAGTGTAGCCTTCACGCCCCACTCATTAGTGTCATACGACACGCACGCACACACACACACACACACACACACACACGCTACAGCATTAGCATGCTAATTAGCACACTGGTCAGCATATAGCTCAACTCAGCACCTTGGTCACATTGAAGAGTTTCATGCACTGCTCGGGCTAGCCCTGGCATCATGAAGGCTTACAAAGGATGGAACCTGACCCTTGGCACATGGTGTCACCATCGTCCACATGCTTATGAATATGTTTATGCATAACACTTAGGCTATAACAACTGCTAATGGGCTTGTTTATGAATAACCTGACAAACCAATGTCTAAATTGTTTACTTTTATGAAACATTGTTTGTCTGTGCATGAAAACAGTGAAACATTTGATGAAACATTTGTTGAAACATTTGTTGAAATATTTATGAAATGTGTGTGTGTGTGTGTGTTTTCTCCCTCAGGGACATGCTGATCTCAGATCTGGAGGCCAGTATGACGTACCCTGAGCTGTGTGAGGAGGTGAGAGAGATCTGCAGTCTGCAGCAGCGACAGCCCTTCACACTCAAATGGATCGACGACGAAGGTGTGTGTGTGTGTGTGTGTGTGTGTGTGTGTGTGTGTGTGTGTGTGTGTGTGTGTGTTCAAATGTTTGGGTGGGGATGTAGTTTTCGTCTCACAGAGGCCTGATGTCTTGGAAATAAGCCCTGTGTGTGTGTGTGTGTGTGTGTGTGTGTGTGTGTCAGAGTGGACTGGTATCACACATACAGTATCAGTCAGTCAGGGATGCACAGGGCCAGATGGTGTAGATTTGGTGTGTGTGTGTGTGTGTGTGTGTTTGTGTATAAGTGTGTGTCTGCAAGGAGATTTGTAGCCAGTAATGGACTGAGGTGGAGGAGTCTTCTGGAGTCACCTCAGCAATCAGAGCCGTACTGGTAGTCACTGGCTTTGGTGGTTTTGAGTGTGTGTGTATGAGCGTGTGTGTGTGTGTGTGTGTGTGTGTGTTTGTGTGGCAGCATGAACAGCCGTACACACATCAAATATTTATCTGAGTATGAAGCAATCAGGAAGGATTCCTTGCTGCTGTTGGATGCTGTGCTGGGGGACCACAGCATTGTCAGTGTGTTTCAGTGTGTGTTAGTGTGTGTTAGTGTGTGTCAGTGTGTGTCAGTGTTTGAGTTGTGTCGCGCACACCATCTCAGGGTGTTAGGAACCATTGTACGAGCCATCATATCAGGGCCATAATCAGTCCTGGATCACGGACTAATCAGGGCCATATCAGTTGTGGATCTTATTTACACTCAGCTGCTCACCTGGCCCCTTGTGTGTGTGGTGCTTTGAAGTGAAATCAGAATGGCTTAGCATTGAACCAGACCACACGCACCTTCACTTGTTTGGGTTTTGTTTGGTTTATTTATTCATTTGTTTGTTTGTTTACCCCCAGGTGACCCGTGCACTATTTCATCCCAGATGGAGCTGGAAGAGGCGTTCCGACTGTATGGCCGTAGCAGGAAGTCCGGACTCCTTCTTCACGGTACCTCCTCATTATCATCATCCTCCTCCTCCTCCTCCTCCTCCTCCTCCTCAAATATAAAATATAACATCACAGTCAAAACACCAACTAATTAGCAACGGCGACTGGCTGGGTGTATAGCATCCTATTAATCACACAGCTTATTCTCTAAAGAAATCAATATTTAGACAAGGGATGAATTTCAATTCATTTCAAACGGTTTTATCTCTAATCTTATATAAGCCTCGCGTTGTCCATTAGAGCTGCATAGGCAGTGATCTAATACTACAATAATAATATAACTAGAAGGGCACTCAGACAGCACCGAGTTGGACAGCGCTCGGACCTCCGCCAAGGCCGATCTGCCATATTAATGTCGCAAACCTTGATCCAGATCCGCTCCAAAAAGCAGGTACCGTCACGCTGCCGTGTTTAGAATGCTGTACAATGAGCGTTCTGAAGAATATCTGGGTCCATGAAGTAGAACGTGGAATTTAAGAATCGTACATTGTTGATGAACGCATTCTTTTATTAGAATGTGCAAGAACTCACCTGCTGAAGGGCTAATTAGCTTTTGCGTGATTCTACTGATAAACAAACCGAACCGAAAAAAATAACCTCCTAGAGAGAGGTGACAGTATGGCAGACCTATGGCAGTGGTCTGTTGCACTGACCAGTGGTCGTTTCTCCAACATGACTAACCTGTGGATAGCTCAGCTTGGCCAGTGATGGATGGTGCAGCGCCAGGCCGTGTCTGCTTCTGTCGCTCTGAAGAGTCTGAGGGAAATCAGTGGAGCTGCCTGGAGTGTTTGTGTCTGTGTTGCTGTAGCAGCAGGTGCATGGTGGCCTTGAGGCCATTGTGTGTGTGTGTGTGTGTGTGTGTGTGTGTGTGTGTGTAAGCCCTTCAGCTTGCACCTGATGGCGAGTCAGATAGTAAAGAGGGGAAAAAAACCAATGAAACGCTTCTGTCTGAATACAAACTAACACACACACATACACACACACCAGACAGACAGACAGACACACACACACACACACCTCCAGTCCTCCACATTAAATATAAAGAAGAAGCTGCAGTCAGTGTCCGAGCAGCTCTCTCTTTCCCATCACACGTGTGTGTGTGTGTGTGTGTGTGTGTGTGTGTGTGTGTGTGTGTGTGTGTGTGTGTGTGTGTGTGTGTGTTTTTCTAAACTCTGACTGATGAAGTGTCTATTCTTTATTCTGAGTCGCTCAGTGTCTTGTGCTCAGTTGGTGGTGGTTGATACTGTGACATGTGATTCCCTTTCACTCCCTCCCTACACATTTGTTTTACTCTCTCTTTCTTGCTCTCTCACACACTCCTTCTCTCTCTCTTTCTTTCTCTCTCTCACACACTCCTTCTCTCTCTTCCTTTCTCTCTCTCACACACTGCCTCTCTCTCTCTTTCTTTCTCTCTCTCTCACACACTGCCTCTCTCTCTCTTCCTTTCTCTCTCTCACACACTGCCTCTCTCTCTCTTTCTTTCTCTCTCTCACACACTGCTCTCTCTCTCTCCCTCATTCAATCATTTGCTCCTTTCTGTCTCTGTATCTCCCCCCTCAAATTCAAATTCAAATAAGCTTTATTGGCCATTTCACTTTGTTCCTAAAGCTAAACATCTCTCTCTCTCTCGCCCCCTCCCTCCCTCTGTCTCTCTCTCTCTCTCTCTCTCTCTCTCTCTCTCTCTCTCTCTCTCTCTATCAGTCTTCCCCAGTATCCCGGAGAAGCCAGGCCTGCCTTGTCCAGGAGAGGACAGTAAGTAGCATCATCTTCATCCCAGCAAAGCGCTGCTGCTTCCGCCCTACAGACAACAAGAGAGAAAATCAGTCCTAACACACCCAGACTTCTGCTCGGGGAGAGGAGAGGAGGTCTTGAGGGAGGAGAGATCAGGGGGTTTGAGGGAGGAGAGATCAGGTGGGTTTGAGGGAGGAGAGATCAGGGGGGTTTGAGGGAGGAGAGATCAGGTGGGTTTGAGGGAGGAGAGATCAGGGGGGTTTGAGGGAGGAGAGATCAGGTGGGTTTGAGGGAAGGAGAGATCAGGGGGGTTTGAGGGGAGGAGAGATCAGGGTGGGTTTGAGGGAGGAGAGAATGCCAGGGGGTTTGGAGGGAGGAGTGGATTCAGCGTGGGTGGAGGGAGGAGAGATTCAGGTGGGAACAGGGGGTTTGGAGGACGAGGAGATTGCAGGTGGGTTTGAGGGAGGAGAGATCAGGGGGGTTTGAGGGAGGAGAGATCAGGGGGTTTGAGGAGGAGAGATCAGGGGGTTTGAGGGAGGAGAGATCAGGTGGGGACAGGGGGGTTTGAAGGAGGAGAGATCAAGGGGGACAGGGGGGTTTGCCCAGAGTAGAGACCAGGGCAGGGCAGGAGGGCATTGTGAAAAAATGCGAAACGTCTTCAAGACCAATGACACACATATTTCCAGTGATATGCAGTGGGTACCATGCGATGTCTTTGCATCTAATGTTGCTGTGTGGAGTTATAGCTAGTGACTGATGATAGAACTGATGCGGCCCAGGACTGTTGGTTAATTATGGTTCATTTGCACTGTGTGATGCGATGTGAGCTGTTTCCACCGCAAGACATTGTAATGTGTGGATAAGATGGGGTGTGTGTGGTTGTTTGTGTGCATGTGTTTGTGTTTGTGTGCGTGTGCGCGTGCGCGTGCGTGCGTGCGTGCGTGCGTGCGTGTGTGTGTTGTCTAGAGGTTGTCCAGGCTTGGCAGTATAATCATTATTTGCTTAGTAAGCATTTCCTGTATTGGCCTGAGGTGTCATGAATTCACAATTTCTACTGTCGGACAGTTCACTACATTGTGTGTGTGTGAGTGTGTGTGTGTGTGTGTGTGTGTGTGTGTGTGTGTGTGTGTGTGTGTGTGTGTGTGTGTGTGTGTGTGTGTGTGTGTGTGTGTGTGCATGTGCTCTTGCACGTGTACGTTTGCTGCAGAGGGAAGTAATTGTCTTCCTCACCCTCTATCTCTCTGATCCTTTTCCTTACTATTTCCTCCTCTTTTCTCTCTCTCTCTCTCTCTCTCTCTCCCTCTCTCTCTCTCTTTCTCTCCACTCTCTATCTCCGCTTTCTGTCTGAGCTATAGTGTATGTGCAGTATATATGTTATATAGATACGAGACTCCTATGTCTGTCTTACAATACGTCTACCTCTCATTTGTTTTGTACCATGGTCTATCCGAATGTTAAGTGTAAGCTTCTGCCTTCTGTACTGTTGCGCTGCTCTGTGATTGGTGTGTGTGTGTGTGTGTGTGTGTGTGTGTGTGTGTGTTGTGTGTGCTGTGTGTGTGTGTGTGTGTGTGTGTGTGAGAGAGTTAGAGGACATGCACGTTCTGTGAGAGTGTTCTGCCTGTGCCTTGCACGCCCCTAGCGTGCGTGTGCTCGTGGCTGTGTGTGTGTGTGGGTATGTGTGTGCGTGTGTAAGATTGCTGCCGCAGCATGCTCTCTGGTGTGGCGTGATCCGTGAGTGTGTGTACGTGTGAATGTGTGTGTGTGTGTGTGTGTGTGTGTGTGTGTGTGTGTGTGTCTGTCTGAGTGTGTGTGTATGTGTGTGATGCAAGAGTGATGTCCGCTCTGGGTGCGTCCGAGGCTGACCTCCCTCCCTGCTTCTGGAGGAAGGCAAGGTTCTCATTCAGTGACTGCCACTCTGTAGGTACGTGTGTGTGTGTGGGTGTGTGTGTTTTCCAGTGTGTATGTTGTACGTGAGTGATCAGTGTGTTTCACTAGATCAATCTGGACTGATGGATGTATCATGTAGCACTCGCTTGAGTGTGTATGCACCTGTGTGTGTGTGTGGGTGGGTGGGGGTGTGTGTGTGTGTGAGGGAGAGAGAGGGAGGGACAGACAGAGTTATGAGATCGTCCGAGGCTACAGAGTGTTTTAGCTGCTGCTGCTGCACTGGGACACTGCAATGCCAGGAGGAGAGCTAAGCTATGAGTGTGTGTGATCTACCTCAGCTAGAGAGGTGTGTGTGTGTGTGTGTGTGTGTGTGTGTGCGCGCTGTGTTGGGGTAGGATGTGTGCTGTGTTCTTGGATGATGTACTGTGTACTGTATGCAGACGTGTGTTGTCCCGTGATAGAGAGTGTGTGTTAATGACCGAATGTGTGTCCAATGTCACAACTGTAGTGTGTTAGAGGGTGGACTGAGGTCGAGTGTTTGGTTAGTGTGTTGCTCGGAATGAAGTGAATTAATTTTAGGCCTCTCAGTGTATCTCTAGGGTTGAAGATAGCCTACTTTCAATAGTGATGACCCTCCATCGCTGAACATGCGTGTGGTGGTGTGTGTGGTGCATATTATTGTTATAATGTGGTGTGTGTGTGTGTGTGTGTATATGGTATGTGTCATGGTGTACATCTTCCTGTTGTGTGGAGCATCTGGTGTCTGGCTTTACAGTGCTAAGAGAGAGAGAGAGAGAGAGAGTGCGAGAGAGAGAGAGAGTGAGAGAAAGTGAAAGATGAGAGAGAGTGTGAGCGAGTGAGAGTGAGTGAGGGGAGAGAGAGAGAGAGAGAGAGAGAGAGCGCGCGACAGAGAGATTGCGAGTGAGAGTGAGAGAGATTGAGAGTGAGAGTGAGAGAGAGAGAGCTTGCAAGCGAGTGAGAGTGAGAGAGATTGAGAGAGAGAGTGAGAGATTGAGAGTGAGAGAGCTTGCAAGCGAGTGAGAGAGATTGAGAGTGAGAGTGAGAGAGAGAGAGCTTGCAAGCGAGTGAGAGTGAGAGAGATTGAGAGTGAGAGAGAGAGAGAGATATGTGTTGCCCTGGGTTTCTTCAGCTAGCTGTATATGGTTCAGATCTGAGACCCATCCTTTGGTCTGTTTACCTGTGTTTGACCAGTCTGTGCTGGCAAAGCGAAATATACTTTTGTTGTTACCACAGTAAACATGCGGAAGAGTCTCCCCCTATCTTTCTCTTGTTCTGTCTCTGTGTCACTCTCTTCTCTTCCTTTCCCACTTTCGTTCTCTGTGTCTGTTGTTGTTTCATTTTCTGTGTGTCACTCTAAAGCTTGTCTTAAACTCCTCTCTCGTCTTCTTCTACACACACTCCTTCATAAATGACTAATACTTGGAGTGGTGGTGTTCTGTGTGTGTGTGTGTGTGTGTGTGTGTGTGTGTGTGTGTGTGTGTGTGTTGTGTGTGTGTGTGTGTTGTGTGTGTGTGTGTGTGTGTGTGTGTGTGTGTGGTGTTTCTGCTGACACTGAGTAGGAGTGAAGGGTCTGTAAGATGTAAGAGCTGCTGTTCACTCCCCTCCTTACACACACACACACACACACACACACCACACACACACACACACACACACACACACTCATGCAAACACACACACACACACTGTAATTTTCTCAGTGCTCACTCCCCTATCACACAGGCCCTAGCAGATACACATAGATATACAGATAGATACGCTGGCTGAGTACTCTGGGTCTACAGGTACTAACCCAAACTCGACCAACACTGGCAGAGTACTCTGTGAATAGGTAATGGCTTTTTCCACTAGGTACACCAACAAAAGGAATGTCATTACCACAGCTAACTTGCTACTTGAAGGAGACTGGAATGGCATAGCTAACTTGCTACCTTAAAAGAGACTGGAATGGCATAGCTAACTTGCTACCTTGAAGGGGACTGGAATGGCATAGCTAACTTGCTACCTTGAAGGGGACTGGAATGGCCATAGCTAACTTGCTACCTTGAAGGGGACTGGAATGGCATAGCTAACTTGCTACCTTGAAGGGGACTGGAATGGCATAGCTAACTTGCTACCTTGAAGGAGACTGGAATGGCATAGCTAACTTGCTACCTTGAAGGAGACTGGAATGGCATTGCATCCCCTGAGTGACCTGGCTAATGTCCTGGCTTGTTGCTCTGTATTGTTCGGGACTATACGCACTTGAAGCCGTCACCCATTACAATAGTTTATTTGTTTGTTTGTACCTTACCTTGTTGCCTGGCAGCATCTTTAATGGCTACTCCCTTCTTCCTTCAGTGGAAGTGTTGCCCATGGGGCTGAAGGTGTGTGTGTGTGTGTGTGTGTGTGTGTGTGTGTGAAGCAGTCACCCACGGGCGGCTGATTCTTTTCACTGTGCCCTTGGGCTCTAAATACTGGACTGGTTAAAATCTTATTTGTTATTCACATCATACATATCTTATTCTGAACCGTATTCTGCAGAGGATTTTATCTGTGTGTGTTTGTGTGTGTGTGTGTGTGTGTGTGTGTGTGTGTGTGTGTGTGTGTGCACAATGCATGCCAAGACTAGCATATCTCATTGTCACCCGGACACAGAGCTTTTGAAAATGAGATATTATGTCTACTGGCAGTGGGCTCTGAATGTTGGTGTGTGCTATATAGTATGACATCATTGATGGTGTGTGTTATGTGTTTTGTGTTACTCTGAGTGATATGATGGTATTAGTGGTTTGTGGAGGGGTGTGTTATATAGTGTGACATCATTGATGGTGTGTGTTACTCTGTGTGATATGATGATATGATTGGTTTGTGGAGGGGTGTGTTTATATAGTGTGACATCATTGATGGTCTGTGTTTTGTGTTACTCTGAGTTGATATATTGTATGACATCGTGATGCTATATAGTATGGACGTCATTGATGGTGTGTGGTCATGAGTTTTTGTGTTACTCTGAAGTGATTATTGATGGTATTAGTGGTTTGTGGAGGGGTGTGTTATATAGTGTGACATCATTGATGGTGTGTGTTATGTGTTTTGTGTTACTCTGTGTGATATGATGATATGATTGGTTTGTGGAGGGGTGTGTTATATAGTGTGACATCATTGATGGTGTGTGTTATGTGTTACTCTGATTGATATATTGTATGACATTGTGATGCTATATAGTATGACGTCATTGATGGTGTGTGTTACGTGTTTTGTGTTACTCTGAGTGATATGATTATATTAGGGGAGGTTTGTGGAGAGGGGTGTTGTTCTACCCTTCCCAGGGTTTGGGGGGAGGATGTTGTGGTGGTGTGTGTTATGTAGTGTGTGTGTGTGTGTGTGTGTGTGTGTGTGTGGCATCACTGATGGTGTGTGTTGTTGTTAATGTGTATAGGTAATGATATGATTGTGTTAGCAGAGGTTTGGGGAGGGGTGTAACTGTAGCTCTGTCCTTCCCAGGTCATCATACGTCATTAGCAGGAGATCAGGCCCAAAAAAGGACGCATTTTTGTCATAATGAAGGTAATTACGCCTGTTTTCTTTGGGTGGGGGCTATCGTATATTTCCGGAGCTGGGAATTGCCTAGTTGGGATATCTTGTTGGAAATCCTGGCATGGCTTGCTGTGTATAGTATGGCCAGAGTATGGAGTTGTGTGTGTGTGTGTGTGTGTGTGTGTGTGTGTGTGTGTGTGTGTGCGTGTGCATGTGTGTGACACACATCTGTCTCTGATACGGTGTCTACCTGGACTCCATGATGATTTAGTGTAGGGGTCACTTTTGGTTTCACACCAACACAGAATCAGTCATTGGTTGTACAATGGTATCATACCCTCTTGTTGTGTAGAGCACAAGTGGATGCTGGGAGATGGAGTTATTTGAGTCATTTTAGTCTTTGCTGACTCTGTTAATACTATGAGAGTCCATCACTGAAACAAAAATCCTGAATGGAAACTTGATGCAGCCAACCCTGCAGCTGATCCA
This sequence comes from Clupea harengus, assembly GCF_900700415.2. Taxonomy (NCBI): domain Eukaryota; kingdom Metazoa; phylum Chordata; class Actinopteri; order Clupeiformes; family Clupeidae; genus Clupea; species Clupea harengus. Next base: position 67,509 of record NW_024879649.1, on the reverse strand, counting down.
TTCAGTGGATTAAGAAGAGACCAGCACCCTAACACTCCCCACTCCCCTCTCACACACACACACACACACACACACACACACACACACACACACACACACACACACACACACACACACACAATGGCACAATAACAGCTAAACCAACTTTGAAATAGACATGTAGAAACATCCCTTTAAGATGGGCTTTCCCTCCCTTTAATCCCTGACTCATTTGACTTGTGAAGTCTGAACTCATGATCGCAAGGCTCTCAGAGAACAGCTCAGCAATAATGCACTCTTCCCCCTGTCCTCCTCTCCTCTCTCTCTCTCTTTCTGTCTCTGTCTCTCTCTTGGTCACTCTCTCTCTCTCTTGTTCACTCTCTCCCGTCCTCTCTCTCTCTCGCTCTCTCCCCTGTCTTTATTTCCCTCTCTCTAAATCCTGCTCTTAATTCTCCAGTGGCTGTGTTTTCCACCAGCTCTGAGCCCCTGAGCTGGCGTGCAGCTTGCAGAATTAACAGACCCCCCTCTGTGTATGGGTGGGTGTGTGTGTGTGTGTGTGTGTGTGTGTGCGTGCGCGCGTGCGCGTGCGCATGCGTCTGTGTGTATGTCATTGCACACGTTTGTGTGTTTTGTGTGATTGTGTTTGTGGGGGAGGTCTGTATGGGTGCTTGTATATGTGTGTTTATGTGTGTGTGTGTTTGTGTGTGTATGCTCATGTGTGTGTGTGTGTGTGTGTGTGTGTCTGTGGCTACTGAAAGGCCCGGATGTGATCAGCATGTGATCCGGCTCCAGTCTGATCCTGATCCAGGCCGGGGTTTCCGTCATGCCTCCGCTGTGTGCCACTGCCTCCCCAGGGACAGTGCAACACCCTGCCTGCCTGCCTGCCTGCCTGAAACAGCGATGGCAATGAGCACGCTCCCACAGACACACACACACACACACACACACACACCGAGAGAGACAGAGGGCTGAGTAGAGGAGAACAGGGGAGAGGAGCGCTTAGCTTAGCTTAGCTGAACCGAGCGCTTGAACAGAAAATATCAGCTGCTACTGTGGAGGGTGCCGGTGCCTTTTGTCCTCTCTAGCCATCAGTATTCCAAGCAGCAGGGGCAGACCCGTCTCTGACAGAGAGAGGGGAAAGAGAGAGAGAGGGAGGGAGAGAGAGAGAGAGGGAGGGAGGGAGGGAGAGGGAGAGAGAGAGAGAGAGAGATAAAGGGAAAAATCAACACAGAGCAAACAGGGAAATCAAAACAGAAGAAATACTAGCCTAAGCATTGTGAGAGAGAGAGAGAGAAAAGAGAGATAGACAGAGAGACAGCTGGAGCAGCCAACTGGAGTGGGGGAGAGAGAGAGAGGGAGGAGGAGGAGGGATAGGGATAGCGAGAGAGAGAGGAGGGGGAAATAATGAAATAAATGGTGCGGAGGAGAGGAGAAGCTAGCTGGCGAGTGAGCAAGTGAGAGAGCGGGTGGAGGAATAGAGAGAGTGAGCGAGGGAGAGAGAGAGAGAGGAGGGGATGCTCGATGCTGGTCGCTGTGCCGGTTCTACGTTAAGCTTCCTGGATGACGAGGAGGCTGTGAGCGAGTAGAGGAACTGCTAACCATCGGTGAGACATCTCTTTCTTCCCTCGCTTTCCTACACGGAACCTGTTCTTTACAGCAGACATCAGGCGTGGAACCTGTTCTTTACAGCACACCTCAGACATGGAACATGTGTGCAACCATATGCTCCTGTGTGTGTGTGTGTGTGTGCGCTGTGTGCGAGGAGGTTGTAAGTCCGGCTCTTCATCTCAATGGCACGCTCCTTGCCTGGTGCTGCTGATGCTGTTGTTTTTCTCTCTTTTTCTCATCCTCTCTCCTTTTTGGTCTCTGCATCCCTCCATCGCTCTCTCTCTCTCTCTCTCTCTCTCTCTCTCTCTCTCACTCCCCTGTCTGGGTCTGTGCTTTTGTGTTTCTCTGGGGGTGTGTTTCTGTTGGCTCAGGGCTCTGCTGGTCGCAGTGGCGTTCTCTGAGGGGCTCTGGACCCTGTCCCTGTATGTGTGTGTGTGTGTGTGCGTGAGTGTGTGTGTGTGCGTGTGCGTGTGTGCGTTGAGGATCTGTGGAGTGGCTGCCTACCTGCCAGCGTCAAGTCAGACCTGGTGTTGATATGCTAGAGGGTAAGAGCAAAGCTAGCTAGCATCCCTCCCGTTCTCTCTTGTCCTATCATCCTCAAAGACACAAAGGACGGGTTGTTGAAGGATGACAGACAGACAGAAAGAGTGTGTCTGTCTCTCTGTTCCTCTGGTGGCTGCACCTGAGGAGGGAGTGCGTGCGTGCGTGCTGAGAGGGATGATGGTCTGTCGGACATCTTTAAGCGTCTGATTGATTGGCGTTACGTAATTGGAGTCCTGCTGTGGTGGTTTGGAGTCCTGTGCTGCCGGTGATGCACACGCTCTGTTGCTATGCCTGAGATTGGGAAGGAGCTGAGACAGAGACAGAGAGATGAGATGTACCACCACGCTAAGCTTAGCTCAGCTCAGCTCTGCTTCCTGTACTGTGTCTCTGTCCTCTCTCTCTCTCTGTCTGTCTCTCTCTCTCTCTCTCTCTCTCTGTCTCTCAGTTTCTCTCTCTCTCTGACTCAAATGAAGATATATCTGTCATTAAGTGTCGTATTGTTCTGTGTCGTCTCTCTCGCGGCACAGAGTGGCGCTCTCATGAATAATTCACACTCTCTAGCCGAAAAATAATTAGTTTAAGCCTTGTAATGGTGGGGCGGGCGGGGGGCTGTATTCTTCCCGCGGGTCCTCTTCGGCGCGCACCCAAACACGAGGCCTGCCGGCTGGTGGGGTGACACGGAAGGGAAAATGTTTGTTTTCCAGTGGGGGAGTGGCTGTGTCATTAGCAGATGTGGCGACACAAGGCACTGCTTTCTCCAAATCTCTTCTCTCCATCTCTCTCCCTATCTCTCCATCCCTCTCTCCATCTCACTCTCTCCCCTTTCCTCTCTATCGCTCTCAATTTTGGTCTGCCGATTCCCTCGTTCTTTCTCCCTCTCTCTCTATCTTCCCTATCTGTTTCTGGGGTTCTCCTGCAGGTCAGACAAAGGGGAATTGTATGCTGTAAGTTTCTCTGCAGGCTCTGTCTGAATGATGCTCCTTGTCAGAGACGTGTGTCTGTGTGTGTGTGGCTGTGTGTGTGCCTCCTTGTCTCAGGGGCAGTTTGTTGATGGATTTGATTAATTTATTGATTTTTTTTTTTGTCTGGCGGCCTCCTGCTGTTCTGCCATCACTCAGCCAGAGTCAGAGATGGAGCAGGTGGCAGGGAGGAGGAGGAGGAAGAAGAGATCAAGAGTGTGTGTGTTTGTGTGTGTTTATGTGTGTGTGTGTATTTATGTGTGTGTGTGTGTGTGTGTGTGTGTGTGTGTGTGTGTGTGTGTATATGTGTACATGTGTAAGTAAGTAGGGGGTATTGGGTTTGGTGTTTTAGTTATACAACACTCTGAGAACAACATCTGTCTGTGGACATGGACTCATGAGTTCCATCATGTCTGCTGGTCCTCTGCTCCAAATGTCTCTGAATGTCTCATCAGTGGATCCCCTCCACGCCTGCATCTTGTGTATCAGGGCCCAGCCTAGCCTACTGGGCCCACACACAGCTCCAGAACACATCTCTCACCCCACTGTGTGTGTGTGTGTGTGTCTGTGTGTGTGTGTGTGTGTGTGTGTAGTGTAGTGTAGTGTAGTGTAGTGTGGTTGATTTGCCCTTGGCTTGTCTGATGTGTCTCCTCTAGATCTCAGCCCTGTGTAATGTGTGGCTGTGGGAGGCAGCCTGCCACTGTTTAATGTGGATGACACTGTGTGTGTGTATGTGTGTGTGTGTGTGTGTGTGTGTGTGTGTGTGTGTGTGTGTGTGTGTGTGTGTGTGTGTGTGTGTGTGTGTGTGTGTGTGAGTGTGTGTGTGTGAGTGGCTGTAACTGGAGTCGTTTGTGTTGCTGCTGGCTCGTCTGTCCAAATGTTGGCATTTCAGGCTCATTTAGCATTAGGCAGCCATGTCCGTACAGAGGTTTAGATACTACGGCAGGACTCACACTCCGGCTCAGTCCAGGAAGTAGAACACAGAGTGGATATGGGCCTGATGCGGATGGGATCCGACCCAAATCACTGTCCGCTGTACTCACAGCACTAGCGTTAGCATAGCAGGACAATTATAATCATAATGTAGTCGTAATCTATAACAACTCTAATCACAACAAACAAAACCTGACCGTCTGACTGTGATTTGCATAAGCCCAATCACTGTGAGGGCATGTTCAAGGTGGTTTGTTTTGTTTGTCTTTTTCCTGGTGTGAATCTAGATGAGATTGAGAGAGCTGAAAATACAGAGGGCAGTATGTGGTGATCACCATGGTGACCTACATGCAAGTCTGCTGCTTTACCATAGCTGGGCTTTGATTGACAGCTCTTTCGTGTTTTTTTTACAGGGAACTCTTAAATCTGCCTCCACCACATACCAGGCAACACTAATCCACACAACAGACATTACTTATCAATCACCTATGACATTTCTGGTTGCTGTTGGCAACCACAGCCATATCCCTGCAGTTGCTTGTCATGGTAGTGAAGCAGAGTTAGCGTAGTAGCATGCTAAAGCAGAGTTAGCGTAGTAGCATGCTAAAGCATAAAGCACCAACCACATCAACTGAGTCCTGCTGTGGAGTGCATCACATCTGATTAGTCTAACTGATGACTTCCCCAACGAATCTCACAGGACTTAGATTACGTAGATCAGGATCAACACTGATGCAGAACACCATCAATAACACTAAAATATCAAACACATTGATTGATGATTAATGATTGCTCTGTTAATGAGATTCAACCCACCGGTGCACATATTTGTGACTGTTTTTTACACATTGATTTGGTTTATTCCCAGCTCTGTGTGTGTGTGTGTGTGTGTGTGTGTGTGTGTGTGTGTGTGTGTGTGTGTGTGTGTGTGTGTGTGTGTGTGTGTGTGTGTGTGTGTATGTCTGCATGTCTTGGGAATGTCTTGGC
>NW_024879649.1:37500-57500 GCF_900700415.2 Clupea harengus | reverse complement strand
CCATTGATTGATTGATTGAATTGATTGAATTGATTGATTTATTGATTTATATATATATATATATATATAGATTGATTGATCCTCCAAGGAAAATTGTATTGCAGTTGTAATTCACATAAGTCACAAAATCACAAAATACAGGGGATGTACAGGGGATGTGAAATGTCCTTTATGATGAGTGGTTTGTGCAACATCCTTCTGTCAACAACCAGCTCTAGGGCCTCCAGAGCAGTCCCCAGCACAGAGCCCTCCCTCCCCAGCACAGAGCCATCCCTCCCCAGCACAGAGCAGTCCCTCCCCAGCACAGAGAAGTCCCCAGCACAGAGCAGTCCCTCCCCAGCACAGAGAAGTCCCCAGCACAGAGCAGTCCCTCCCCAGCACAGAGCCCTCCCTCCCCAGCACAGAGCAGTCCCTCCCCAGCACAGAGCAGTCCCTCCCCAGCACAGAGCAGTCCCTCCCCAGCACAGAGAAGTCCCCAGCACAGAGCAGTCCCTCCCCAGCACAGAGCCCTCCCTCCCCAGCACAGAGCAGTCCCTCCCCAGCACAGAGCCCTCCCTCCCCAGCACAGAGCAGTCCCTCCCCAGCACAGAGCAGTCCCTCCCCAGCACAGAGCAGTCCCCAGCACAGAGCAGTCCCCAGCACAGAGCCAGCCTTCTGTATCAGCTTGTTCAGGTTCTCAGTGTCACTGGCTCTGATGCCGCTGCACCAACAGATGGCTGCAAAGACACAGGTAGCAATCATCAATATTCTACATTTTGTGTTTCCGACCCATAGGAGGTGAATAGTCATATTTCTGACATTTTCTGACGCCTTCCTTGCTGCTTCTTCAGATTTACTATGAGAGGCTATATGTGAGGTCAAAGGTCAAAAGCTAACCTACACACAGAGCCGACGCTTTTCCTTCTTCTTTTCCTTGGCTTGTGTGTGTGTGTATGAGAGTGTGTGAGGGGTGTGTGTGTGTGGAGGTTAACAGTCAGTCACACCTCTTGTCTGCTGACGAGCTAACCTGTGCAACCTACATCCAACACCTTTGTCTCTTAAATATGTAAAGAGTAATATTTATTACATCAGAGACTAACTTCTACGTCTCACTTGCAATGATCTTATTTCTTAATAAGGTTCAAGAGTCTGAATCTGACAAAGATTGTGAATATTTCAGAGGCCATCGTGTATATTATATTTCTAATGCTTCTTTCTTGATTCTTAACTGTGAGTGGTTAAAGAGTCTGAATCTGGTGAATATTTAGAATATTGATGAAGCTGGTGTCACGCGTGTGTTTCTCCCAGTGGTCTTGTGTTTTTAGTACCACAGGTTAATGCTGGCTGTGTGTGTGTGTGTGTGTGTGTGTGTGTGTGTGTGTGTGTGTGTGTGTGTGTGTGTGTGTGTCGGGGGGGGATCAAATAGGCCTGATGCTGAGGCAGGGGTTTAATTGGCTTGTGTGTGTGTGTGTGTGTCTGTGTGTGTGTGTGTGTGTGTGTGTATTTGAGGGCTGGGGGCTGCTTCCCTGAGGTGTCGATGATGAGTGGTCACCCAGGGGCTGCATTTGCACGTGGCGTCTGCATTGCACCGCTCGTTAAGGCTCTGGCTTAACAAGCCTTAATTGGGCAGTGATTCAAAGTCAGACACAACAGCCCTGTTTTATCATGGTGTAGTCAAGCCTCAGCGCTCTCCTCAGAGGGGTACACAAACCCTGTGGATGACTAGTCCCTCTGCTCGCACCTGCGCTGACACACACACACACACACACACACACACACACACACACATACACACTCTGCAGGGCAGCAGGTGTTTGAGTGTTGGCTGAGGGGCTCTTTACTGGCCAGCCCTTAAATGGAGTGTGTGTGTGTGTGTGTGAGGAGGGGGATGGGCTAAGTGACCCCCCCCCCCCCCCCTTGTCCATTCTGAAAACTGTCACTCACTTGCCTCCCCGCTGTATCAGGGTCAGAGCCCTGTGTGTGTGTGTGTGTGTGTGTGTGTGTGTGTGTGTGTGTGTGTGTGTGTAAGGGGGTGACCAGGGGGTCCGGCCACTCTGTGTCTGAATCAGCTCACTGCTGGCCAGATGGCATCTGTGTCTGGCAGAGATCTGGCCCTTAGCTGGCTCCTATCTGGCCCAGATCCACCCACCCACCCCCTGTCTGTGTCACTCAGAGAACAGAAGAGTCATACATACTGTACATATACTGTGTATACATACATCTCTCTCTCTATATATATATATATATATATATACATATATATATATATTTATACTCGGCTCCAGAGCCGTGTTGTTTCTCCTCCAGACGCAGCTACTGTCTGCTGTCTCTGCCGCTCACCGTAGGCAAAGAGCGTCACAGTTAATAGTGTTTAGAGCCAGTGCAATGCAAATCAGACTGAGTGGAGGGGTTTTATGGAAGAGGAAAGATTTCCCTGCCCTATCTCTGTCAGACACTATGTACCAGCACAGAAGAGAGGGAGAGAGGGAGACATTGAGAGAGGGAGTGGGAGAAATAAAGAGGCAGAGGGGGAGAAATGGAGTGGGAGAGGGAGAAATGGAGGAAGAGAGGGAGAGGGAGAAATAGAGTGGGAGAGGGAGAAATAGAGGAAGAGAGAGAGAGGGAGAGGGAGAAATAAAGAGGGGCAGAGGGAGAAATGGAGCGAGAGAGAGGACAACTAGATAAAGAGAGAGAGAGAGAGAAATGGATTGAGAGAGGGGGACAAATAGAGAAATGGAGAGGAAGAGACAAAGAGAGCGAGAGAGAAGAAAAAGAGAAAGATAAATAGAGAGCAGGGGATAAAGAATAAAAAATTTAAAGAAACTGAGTAAAACAGCAAGAGACATAAAGTGTGGAGTGTGTGAGAATGGATGAGAGGAATGCAGAGAAAGGGAGGGGAGAGACGGAATAGAATGAAAGAGAGGAATGGAGAGAAAGAGAAGATTGGAGAGGGGAGAGACAGAATAGAATGAAAGAGAGGAATGGAGAGAGGGGAGAGACGGAGTAGAATGAAAGAGAGGATGTTCTTTGCTCACATAATGAGGTGGGTGGTGATGACACCCTGTTCCCTGAGAAGACATGCAGTATATTTAACTTCAGCCACCCTCTATACAACACACACACACACACACACACACACACACACACACACACACACACACTTCCTCCAGATATAATATACCACACAAACACTTCTGCCAGCTCTTAACACACACACACACACATTTTCATCATCCCCATAACTCTCACACTTTCTATATAACACACACACACATTTCAGACACAGACTATAACTCCTCACACACACACAAACACACACACACACATACGCATAGGAATCATGTACATGCAGACTTCAGCCACAGCTTACACACACACACACACACACACACACACACACACACACACACACACACACACACAGAGAGAGAGAGATAGGGATTTATGAGTTCTGGAGAAACTGAGAAATCCTTCTGCATTGATGAGTCAGACTGCTGTGTGTGTGTGTGTGTGTGTGTGTGTGTGTGTGTGTGTGTGTGTGTGTGTGTTTGAGACAGAACATGTTCTGTGAGAGGCGTTTGAGGAGTGTGTCTCCCCCCGTCCCTCTCTATATGTCTTTCAGTGTTTCTCTGTAAGCCTGTTTGTCTGATCTGCTTCATCTGTCTGTCTGTCTGTCTGTCTTTCCTATTCTGTCTGAAGGTCTCTCTCTCTCTCTCTCTCTCTCTCTGTCATTATATCTCTTTCTCTCTCTCTCTATCTCTGAAACTACATGTATTTCCATTTCTGGACAAGTTGATGTTGATTTCAACATATTATCTGTATTGTACATTTTAGCAGGATTCCAGTTTAACACATCAGACAGAGATCACTGCCTTATATTTCATTTCAGGAATAGCTGTGTTTTTAAACAAACCTAAGGAACTCCGTGAAGCCTGTGGTTTAGTAGGGGAACTGCTGTGAGTCTGTGACTTTGTGTGTAGTCGACTCCTGGCCCATTTTGAGATTGCTGTGTGGTCCTTTGCAGTGCAGAGAGAGGGAGCATCATTCGATCAGCCTAACCACCAGGCTGAGATTAGACAATGTACATATGTTTGGTATTTCAGAACGGTCACCATGGCGAGAGACTGTCCCTATGGCGATGTGCTTAGTGACCAGTGAGTCAGAACTCTTTGAGTTCCATTTCCCAACAATGCTGTTTTCCTGTTCCATGGCTGGGGTCGGGGGATTCCTCCACTTGGCTTTGCAGCTGCCTGGTGATGCCCAAGCCGTGCCCAGAGTGACGTCTGTGGTGGGCATCCGGCCTGGGGATGCCACTGTCAGTAACCGAGCTCGGAATGTGAGCCAAGGCAAGGCAAGGCAAGGCAAGGCAAGGCAATGCAGTGTCCCCCAGAGATGAGGACATTCACAGGACTTAACTTATGAAAAAGACATGTAAAAGATAAAAGGCAATAATTGCAGAAAAGATAAACGACCATTAAAGAACTTCTAAGAAACTGAAGAAATGAAATGAGAGACAAAGATTTAATAAAGGTGAATAAAAATAGAATGAAAGATGGAAGATGAATGTGCGGTAGATCAAGACACTGGAGAGCAGAAAGGGAAAACTCTCATTCCTGAAAGTAGGCACAGCGAACAATTTCTACAGGGCATTAGCTCCCAGCTGCGGCTAACAGGACAGCTAGCTTCACCATATTTACTTTCAAGGCACTACTGAAGAAAACTGAAAAGTGGGGGTCTTTGGAGAGAGTAGATGTATTTATTTGCTTCTTGGATCCCATAACAGCCAGTATCGTTGACTGTATGTATAAAATTACAGCCCGAAGCTTCTCCAGGAAAGTCTGTAAACTGCAGCTGTTGTGTAAGAGTGCATTTCTAAATTAATCTGTATCTTTGGACAGAACCGTAAACACCCTGAACGCCGTTTGACCATGTCTGTGTGTTACACCATTCTGTTTGGTCTCAGCCTGTCTCCTCTGGTTATAAGGATGCACTGCAGTAACTATGTCTTTCTGTACTGGCTGAGACGTCCAACTTGACATCCTTAGAAAGAGGCATTTAGTGCTGAATGGGTAGTTATTGACGTCCACCCTGGGTACTGAAACACATTAAGAGGGAGACTCTGATACAACTGTGTGTGTGTGTGTGTGTGTGTGTGTGTGTGTGTGTGAGAGAGCAAGGAACATACCACCCCCATCCTCACTGACATCCACCCTCCGGCCCCAGCCCTAAGAGGCTCTAACCAGGGAAAGTGGGAAGGGGTGGGGGGAGGGCTGTAAGAGGCTCTGATTTGGTTATCAGTAAGTCCAAAGAGTAATCTTATTGGCTGTTGTGATATTCCGGAAGCATTCTTATTGTCTGACCAGGAAGAGGGAGCTTGGCTGTTACGCTTGAGTTAGCCAGCTGTCAATCCCCAGGACATCAGAGGAAGAACGACGCTTTCTTTACAAAGCTCAATAAGCCTCAAAAAGCTCAAAAACCTCAATGTTACCAAGCAAATCTAGAGAGAAAGAGAGATGAGAAAGGGAGAAAGAGAGAGAGAGAGAGAGAGAGAGAGCGTTTGGGTGTGTGTGCGTGTGTGTGTGTGTGTGTGTGTGTGTGTGTGTGTGTGTGTGGAGAGACCAGACAGGAACTTATTTTGGGCAGTTCTGATACTAATCACTGAAATTTGAAAGCAGTGTAGCCTGTGGGTGAGATGGGAACCCCAGTGAAGGAGTGTCTTTGTGTGTGTGTGTGTGTGTGTGTGTGTGTGTGTGTGTGTTTGTGTGTGGAGGAGGGGGTTTGGGTAGTGTATTACGTATTGAGTGCCTGGGCCGCATTAGGGGGGATTATTTTATCAGCCCAGAGCATTCAGTGTTTTGGTTAACATCCAACCGCTGTGTGTGTGTGTGTGTGTGTGTGTGTGTGTGTGTGCGCGTGCTTATTCACAGTGTTTTGGTTAACATCCAAACACTGTGTGTGTGTGTGTGCGTTTGTGCGTGCTTATTCACAGTGTTTTGGTTAACATCCAAACACTGTGTGTGTGTGTGTGTTTGTGTGTGTCTGCTTATTCACAGTGTTTTGGTTAACATCCAACCACTGTGTTTCTTTGTGTGTGAGAGAGAGTGAGTGTATTCATAGGATCTCGGAGAGCATCTAAACACAGTATGTGAGTGTGTGTGAGTGTTGATATTTATATTGGTGTTGGTAGTGTTTTTGCTTTAAAACCTCCTGTGTATCTCTGATTTTTTAGGAGCTGTGGAATCTCCATTGTGTGTGTGTGTGTGTGTGTACGTGTGTTTGTTTATATAAACCAGTTTTAGTCTTTTTGTGCTTATTTTGGGGTGCATTTGCAAGTTCATGAGTTCACCCATGCTGGCTGGCTTATTGGTTACCCCAGGCTGTGTTCCGGCAGCTGTATTTCTGGCCTGCAGGTCTCCCTGCTGTCTTTGTGCAGATATAGCCGCTAGCAGGGAGCAGCTAAAGCCATGCCAGTCTCCCACAAGACACCACTAATAGCTCGCTATCACAGCACACAGCCCTTAGTCAGAGCTCTCTCCTGGATCTGCACACAGACCACAAATGCTGCATTACAAACATACTTTAGGCCTTCCTGCTAATGGGTCTTCAGAGAGACCTAGCCTAAAAATGCTATACATAGATTACCTCTTCTGGAGAAACACATTTGGACCTGATAGAGCTTATAGTTTCTGTATGTGGTGCAAAGATACATCAGGATGTCTTTAGGACACTGATGGCTTGGAGAACCCTGGCGTACCCATATTGTATATGGCTTACTTGTACCAAACACATTCCATAGACACGGTGCTTTCCCCAAACACACTCTCTAGGGGTAGTGGGGATATTTTGGTTCCTCTCAGGATGTGGGGATGGTTAGGCATAGGCATCCTTTATGCTGGGGACGTTGGTGACATGCCCCCACCACTTTTTGTGATCACCCATTTCATCCTCACCACTTTTTACAACTGAAAAGAAAATCCCACCACAACGAATAGAAAGCTTCTCAAACGTGTTTAATCACCGTGAACAGATGATAATCGAATCGATACACAAAAATGAAAGTTGTGTGTAACGTAGTGCCAGTGATGCAATCAGCCTTTCCTGCCGATGGGTTTTCTACTTATGCACACACTTTCCTAACCCTCATAGTTTACTAAAAGAAATCTGTTTGTACACTGAAGTAGGCCATTTCTAGACCGCAGCTGTCCTAATTAGGTCGTGTTTAATTTGTTTAGTTTGGTGGGAAATTAAATCAATGATACACTAATTCAAAGAATTATATGAAATGAACTGTTTTATTGGCTTAGTGTATCCATCTGTTAGTGCGTGTGCGTGTGCGCGTGCGTGTGCGTGTGCGTGTGCGTGTGTGTGTGTGTGTGTTTTCTTTATCTTCTGCACACATAATAAACACACATGCTACCGCACACACAGGCTGTAGCCAGAATCATCATGCCAAGCACAATTAGCTACTGCACTGTGGGCATAGGATAAAGGAAAAGACACGAAACTGATTTTATTGTAGAATTTATTTATTTAATTTTGTATTATTTATTTAATTTATTGTAGTTAATTGTAGAAATACAATGTTTAAACAAACAGCATTAACATGACAATACATAAGAAATTGCAATAATGCAGACATCTGATTGATGGATTCTTAAAAAGGCTAACAGCCTGTGTTTCATTTCACATTCAAAGTGACCGTGCTTTAGGCTTATAGCTCAGGAGATGACATCAACATGTTGACGGTTCATTCCCACAAACTTGTTGACCACCTTATCCATATAGATGTTTGCAGCTTTCTCTTTCGATCAAAAGTTGCGAGGCGCTCTTTGCATGGTGGCATGCACAAAGCTGTTAGTAGTTCTAAGTGAAACTGAAGAATCGTGAGATATAATTTGTAAAGGGAAGCCAGCCAGCCAGCCATGTCATTGGCTATAAGAAAGGCTAAAACCTGGCCAATGGAAAGCTCATCCATCTCCAGACTTCTGTACATTTGTTTACAGGTTGATTCAAATCTTTCATTAAAAAACACCAGAAACTGTGGTTAACACGTTTGTTTAACCCATCTTTAAAAGTGATTATACTGAGGGGCAATGTGTTGTTGCTAGCGTGGGGCTTGGCCCCACTGAAGCTCCGCTAGTGGTTACAATGTAGCTATTCTTTGATGACCCCCAGTCAGATGCCATCACCTTTGTTCCAGAGCATTATGTTAGCCGTCCATCTAAAATACAGGCTTTTCTATGCATGTCAGAATATATATTTGTCTTCCTGGTGTTATGTGCTTTTACAGTGGACCATATAAAGGTGAGAGAGTTTATTATCAGAAGTTTAGCTGTGTTTGGTTGGTCACTGGTGACCTAGTTACAGCCATGTTTGTAGGAACACATGCAGTAGTTAATTGTATTGCTAGACTCATGGCAGTGCGCAGGATTTGATTTGTTTGCGTCATCTGGTGGTATAACCGTAGCCAAGTATGGAGCCTCGACATTTCTGTAAGGTGCACAATCACACACAAAGGCAATATCACCTTTTGAGACTTTAGGGGCTCTGTAGCAAAGTATTCGTAGGTGATTTTAATATGTTACTCGGCGTGAGATTTTATATTAACGTGCGTAGTCTTGCTCTGGACTCCAACCTGCACCGTCAGGCACCGGAGGTGGCAGTGGTAATAATTACTCCAAGATCCCGCTAGCACGTCTCAAAGTTTCAAGGAAGGTTTTCTCATTGCAGAGTTCTGTATCCACTGACCACTAATTGACAGAGCTACAGAGCCTTTGAAATGTGGTGCGTTTGTATTTGGGCTGCACTCAACAGCAGAGGCAGACACACAACTGCCCAGTCACAGGTAGGATCATGTCAAATGCCATCTATGTCCCCAGCACTTTGCAAACCAAACTGACGCCCATGGGTTTGGGTTCATCTCAGGTAGTGGGGATGTTTGGGTTCCTCTCAGGTAGTGGGGATGTTTGGGTTCCTCTCAGGTAGTGGGGATGTTCTGGTTCCTCTCAGGTAGTGGGGATGTTTGGGTTCCTCTCAGGTAGTGGGGATGTTCTGGTTCCTCTCAGGTAGTGGGGATGTTTGGGTTCCTCTCAGGTAGTGGGGATGTTCTGGTTCCTCTCAGGTAGTGGGGATGTTTGGGTTCCTCTCAGGTAGTGGGGATGTTTGGGTTCATCTCAGGTAGTGGGGATGTTTGGGTTCCTCTCAGGTAGTGGGGATGTTTGGGTTCCTCTCAGGTAGTGGGGATGTTTGGGTTCCTCTCAGGTAGTGGGGATGTTTGGGTTCCTCTCAGGTAGTGGGGATGTTTGGGTTCCTCTCAGGTAGTGGGGATGTTGGTTCCTCTCAGGTAGTGGGGATGTTTGGGTTCCTCTCAGGTAGTGGGGATGTTTGGGTTCCTCTCAGGTAGTGGGGATGTTTGGGTTCCTCTCAGGTAGTGGGGATGTTTGGGTTCCTCTCAGGTAGTGGGGATGTTTTGGCTGTTTACTGGGAGTATGAGAAGCGCATGCATCCTGACAGACAGATATAATTGGACTCAGTCACTGTCGTTTATGTGCTCATTATTTTTCCCTCCGTCTCCTCTCTGTGTCCATTCCGTCCATTACGACCCTTGATGTCATTTTGACAAGGGAGTGTTTTTTACATTTTCTCTGTGTCTCTTCCCTCTCTCCTCTCTCCATTTCTCTTTCCCATTTCTCTCTCTCTCTCTCTCTTTCTCTCCCCTGTCTGTGTCTGTTACCTCCCATGACCTCTGGCTCGTGACTGTAGCAACATTAGTAACGTAAGCCAAAGTAAACTTGGTAATTGAGGCCAGCGCTGGGACGACCCCCCTGTCCGTCCTAAAGTAGGTTATGGACGCGTGTGTCCAGTGTGTCCGCAGCCATCCATCCCTTCCCCCCTCCAAATCCTGGGCCTGCTCTCGTATGAACAGAACAGACATGCACAGATGACAGAGAGAGCGGGGCGAGTCTTATTGAGATTAAGTCGCGCATGAGAAGCAGAGCATCTTCTCTCCTTAAGTCTCTCTGGTCCTCTCCTCTCCTTAAGTCTCTCTGGTCCTCTCCTCTCCTTAAGTCTCTCTGGTCCTCTCCTCTCCTTAAGACTCTCTGGTCCTCTCCTCTCCTTAAGTCTCTCTGGTCCTCTCTCATCTTCTCTCCTTAAGACTCTCTGGTCCTCTCTCATCTGTTAGCAATGCGCTGATACGGGCAGGCCAGGTCAGTCTTCTTCTTCATAGCCCCTTTGAGCTGTTTGTGTGTGTGGAGATTCAAATATATCTACATACCATGGAATGAAATCACATTTGTCCTCTGTTTCCTCCTCCTTGTTCTGCTCTCTATCTCTCTCGCTCTCTCCCTCTCTCTCTCTTTCACTCGCTTTCTCTCTATCCCCACTCTACTTTCTTTCTCTCTCTCTCTCTCGCTCTCTCTTTCTCTCTCACTCTCTTTCTCGCTCTCTCCCGCATTCTCTTTTTAACCTCTACATTTCTGTCTCACTCCATCTGTCTCTGTTTTTTTATCTCTCTCTGCCTCCTCTATCTCTCTTCTCTCTCTTCTCTCTCTTCTCTCTCTCTCTCCAATTCGCTCCATTGCTCCATCTCTCTGTCTGTGTGTTGTGTAAAGAGGGATCCCGAGATGCTGTCATTGTTCGATGGTTTTGACTGCAGCAGCTTGAGGGATGGGGTTTCTGAACAGCATCCAGCCTCCTCTGTGCTGGAGCGCTTGTCGCCATGGCGAAATGATTCATTGAAAATTGAATGCACACTTAAACAACAGTGGCATGAGAGGCCTTCTCCTGTTGCCAAATAATTGTTGTGTTTCATCAGATCATGTTAAATTGCTAATTTGTTCAAAATGCTAATACAGAGACCATGGTTTCTTTTAAATATAACAAAGCTGCAGGTGTTTGATGTCATAAAGAGTACCCCGACCCATGAGGTATTTGTAATATAAACTGGGCCTTGAGTGTATGATTGTTTTATAACTTAATTACAAGCAATTGACTTTAGACTCATTGACCTCAGATTCAACCAGAATTTTGAAGAGAGCCTTATTTACAGCATCCATGTCTCATCTGCGGTGATCAGTGCCCCGATCTGTAACTCTACTTCTAACACTATTTCCAAATTAGTCAGGAGCTCAGTGCATTACAATGGCCAGTTTTTAATGAATTGTCCATTTTACGGAAATGCTGATAATGTGTTTATAATCCAGTGTGTCATGGTGTGCAGTGTGATCTCCAGCTGGGTGTGTTATGTGAATTACTAAGCTGTCCCAGACTCTGAGCTAATCAGATGTCTTCTGGAGATATTCTGTCCTGGGATGTGGTGGGGGGACATTAGTGCTAGTTGCAGTGTTGCTGCTACCACCACATCTCTCTCTTTCTCTCTCTCTCTCCTTTGCCTTCTCCCTCTCTCCTTCACCTTCTCTCTCTCTCTCCTCTCTCTCTCTCTCCTTCGCCTTCTCCCTCTCTCCTTCACCTTCTCTCTCTCCTTCTCTCTCTCTCCTTCACCTCTCTCTCCTTCCCTCTCTCAGGTTGTGCAAAGCAGGAAGTCGGTTCCCTGCTGAGTGTATCCTCGGCTGTGCAGGAACCCCATTAAGTTTCCCGTTCACAGGCAGGGATTTCGCAGAAATATGGTGCTGCCGTTCTTGTTGCTGTCTTGTTTTTGTTACTGTTGTTGGTGTTAGTTTCCTCCTCTGCTGGCGGCTTTAATATGCATGAATATGCAGATGAGGTCTTTGAAATGAGACGGCTGAGAGATGCCAGTGGGGGTGGGTGGGGGTGGGTGGAGAGGATGGGGTGGGGTGGGGTGGGGTATCTCTGAGGTGCCGTCTGGGCAGAGAAGAGAACAAAATGAAAGGAAACTAAATGGCCTCGTTTTCTGACTCTCTCAGAAGGACAAGAAACAGCGAGAGCATAAAGAAATGGGTGGCTGTTTTCCTGACCTGGATGAGTGGAACACCTCACCTCGCCAACTCACCTTTAATGCAGGGAGTTAGGGAGGAACAGAGAGGGAGAGGGAGGAAGAGAGGGTTATAGAGGAAGAGAGAGAGAGAGAGAGAGAGGGGGGGAGAGGGAGAGGGAGAGGGAGAGAGTTATATAGGGAGAGAGTCGTGTTTTTGTTTGACATGAACCCCTTCATAACACTTCTGAGGCAAAAGCCAGAGACGAGGCTCGAGAGCTTTCTGATAGTGGGGGAGAAGCTTCTCACTCATTTAATTCTGGAACATTCCCTTCTTCTGCTGCTCAAGAAGCCGTCTCTCGATCCCACTCAGGTGGAAAACTATCGACCGGTCTCACTTCTCACGCTCCTATCAAAAACCATTGAGAGGGCAGCTTCCAAACAGGTCACAGAGTTCCTATCAAGGAACAATCTCCTCGATCCAAACCAGTCTGGATTCAAAAGTGGTCACTCCACCGAAACAGCCCTGTTGTCTGTGACAGAGGCCTTGAAAACAGCTAGAGCAGCAGCTCAATTCTCATCTCTTGTCCTGCTTGATTTATCAGCTGCGTTTGATACAGTCAACCACCGCATCCTTCTGTCCATACTGTCAAGTATGGGCATTTCTGGCAAGGCGCACTCCTGGTTTGAATCGTACCTCACTGGGCGCTCGTTCAATGTGTCATGGCAAGGTCAGCTGTCTGTACCTCACCACCTTACCACAGGGGTGCCCCAAGGCTCGGTGATGGGACCACTTCTCTTTGCCATCTACACCACTTCGCTGGGCCCTATCATCCGCTCGCATGGTTTTTCCTATCATTGCTATGCCGATGATACTCAACTGTTTCTGTCTTTCCCTCCTGAGGACACCACTGTCTCGGCGCGGATCTCGGACTGTCTTGCTGATATATCCACATGGATGAAAAACCACCACCTTCAGCTGAACCTGGCCAAAACGGAACTAATGGTCTTTCCAGCCAAACAGGCCATCCACCACAACATCAGCATCAATATTGACTCCTTGTCTCTTGTTCCATCCAAAACAGCAAGAAACCTCGGGGTCATTATTGATGACCAACTGACTTTCACGGACCACATTGCCTCTGTCTCTAGGTCCTGCCGCTTTGCGCTATTCAACATCCGCAAAATCAGGCCGTACCTAACCCAGTATGCCACCCAGCTGCTGGTGCAAACCTTGGTGAATTCCCGCCTTGATTACTGCAACGCCCTCCTAACGGGCCTGCCGGCTTGCGTGGTGAAACCACTACAAATGATCCAGAACGCGGCGGCGCGTCTGGTGTTCAACCAACCGAAGAGGGCACACGTCACCCCCGCTTCTTATTGACCTCCACTGGCTGCCTGTAGCTGCTCGCATTAAGTTCAAGTCACTTATGCTTGCCTACAGAGTGCTTGATGATTCTGCTCCCACCTACCTAAATGCTCTTGTAAGGGCAAATGTTACACCCAGGATGCTGCGCTCTTCTAGTGAGCGTCGTTTGGCACTGCCGTCTGTGCAAGTACGGCAGTCCAGACTATTCTCATTTGTAGTTCCACGTTGGTGGAATGAACTACCCAGCACTACCAGAGCAGGGGCGTCCCTCTCTACCTTTAAGAAGCTTTTGAAGACCCAACTCTTCAGAGAGCACTTCCCGTCCTACCTGGCACTTCGACTAGTAACTTGCAGTTACATTTCTGCACTTCTTTCTTTCTTTTTTATTTCATTTTGTTATATTTCTTATGTAAAGTAGTATTTATTTATTGTTACACCAGGTTCTATTGCTCGTAGCTTGAATATTCTCTCCCTTGTACGTCGCTTTGGACAAAAGCGTCTGCTAAATGACTAAATGTAAATGTAAATGTCACTAAGCTCCTTTTGTGTCTCAGAGATTGCATAATGAACCTGTGCACAGCAGTATATACACACACACACACACACACACACACACACACACACACACACACACACACACACACACACACACACACACACGTATGTCCCCACACCACAGTTATGGCGACACTCCCTGAGACCTCCCTAGTCTGGGGCCCTGGTCTGGTCTGGGGCCCTGGTCTGGTCTGGTCTGAGGCCCTGGTCTGGTCTGGTCTGGTCCCTGGTCTGAGGCCCTGGTCTGGTCTGAGGCCCTGGTCTGGTCTGGGGCCCTGGTCTGGTCTGGTCTGGTCTGAGGCCCTGGTCTGGTCTGGGGCCCTGGTCTGGTCTTGTGTGAGGCCCCGGTCTGGTCTGGGGCCCTGGTCTGGTCTGGTCTGGTCTGAGGCCCTGGTGTGTGGTCATTAGCTTGTTGAGCCCCCTGGAGCCTGGCTGAGCCTGGCTGAGATGATGAAGATGACAGATGATGAGGATGACAGAGATCATCTGCACACACACCTTATCATGCTTCACTAGTGAGACACACACTCAACGTCCCCCCAACCCCATCCCAGAGAGAGAGAGAGAGAGAGAGAGAGAGAGAGATTCGTTTATCTTGAAAGGGTCAGGTCTAAGAAGAAGGACCAATGAGGTGTTGTAATAGAACAGACGGAGAGATGGAAAGAAAGGTAGAAAGAAAGAAAGGGAGGAAGAAAAGAGAAAGAGGGAGGAAGAGAGGAGAAAGAGAGGATGAAGAAAGGAGAAAGAGGGAAGTAGAGAGGAGAGAGAGGAGAAAGAGGGAGGAAGAGAGGAGAAAGAAAGGATGAAGAAAGGAGAAAGAGGGAAGTAGAGAGGAGAGAGAGGAGAAAGAGGAGAAAGAGGGAGGAAGAGAGATGAAGAAAGGAGAAAGAAGGAAGTAGAGAGGAGAGAGAGGAGAAAGAGGAGAAAGAGGGAGGAAGAGAGAGGAAGAGAGGAGTCAGTGAGTCAGTAAAGGATGTCACAGTTGCTCTCCACCTGGCCCTCTGCATTACGTAAGGCGTGTGTGTGTGTGTGTGTGTGTGTGTGTGTGTGTGTGTGTGTGTGTGTGTGTGTGTGTGTGTGTGTGTGTGTGTGTGTGTGTGTGTGTGTGTGTGTGTGTGTGTGTGTGTGTGTGTGTGTGTGTGTGTGTGTGTGTACGTGTGTGTGTGTGCGCGTCTTATGCTGTGTTATGCCTGAAAAACAAGGTTCATTCACAGGTGTACAACCAGGTCAAGGTGACTGCAGGATTGTAATGGACACTCCCAGTCCTCCTGGTACTCCGTGAGTGGCAGATGGTGTCTCCTGATGACTGTTTGTAGCCAGTGGGTTTAATACCTACATGTGGAGCAGGCAGACAAGCTAAATGCTAACAGCTACTAAGTGCTAGTAGAAGAACTAATATGAAACCAGGGACTCTAAACTGGGCAAAAGGTGAAGACAGATATCAGCCCTCATTGGATTATGGGCAGTTCCTAACGAGGCACATCACTTTATTGTGTTGTACAGCTCTATCTCATAATCTCTCTGTAGAATACGTGATGATACAGGATGCATCAAGGAGCCAGATCACTTGGAAATATTTACTGGTTCCCCATATATACCTAGATACCGATATATTATATTTATGCTCATAGATACCTATGTATTATTGATTTGTAAAACTTGTATTACCATTCAGAAGTTCTAAAGTGAATGGCATCCATGCAGCATTGACACAATCTGATCTCAAGACATCTCTGTCTCTCTCGGTTTCTCCCTTTCTCTTTCTCTCTATCTCTCTCTGTTTCTCCCCCTCTATCTCTCTCTGTTTCTCCCTCTCTATCTCTCTCTGTTTCTCCCTCTCTCCCTCTCTCCCTCTCTGAAGTTCATATTCGCCATCAGCAACATGGCAAAAAAACATTCAGGATTCAGGAGAATGCAGATTGTAGTATAGTTAGACATATCTGTCTCCCCCCACCTCTCTCTCTCTCTCACACACACACACACACACACACACACACACACACACACACACACACACACACACACACACACACTCTCCCTCTCTCTGTGTGTTAGGTGTTTATAAGGGTTTAGAGTTGGACCTGACAAACACCAGCTTGGATGTTTAAAAAAGCTTGGGCCTGCTGGTAGGGGCTCTGCGTCTCCACGTGTCAGCTGACGCTGGGGCGGATCTCTCCCAGTACCTGCGCTGCAGATCCAGGCCGAATCAGGGTCCAAACATCTGGTTCAGTCCAGTGCTATTTGGGTCAGCCTTACTCTGTAGGAACCCCCTCTCCCACCCCTCCCGCTGTCTCTCACTCCTCCTCTCTCTCTGTCTTTTACCTCTCTCTCACTCTAGCCATCCCTCTCTATCCCTCTCTCTCTCTCCCACTGTTTCCCACCCCCTTTTAGCCCCCCCTCTTCTTTTTCTTCTCTCTCTCTCTCTCTCTCCCTCTCACTCCCTTTATCCCTTCCCTCCTTCCCTCTTCCCTCTTCATCCCTCTCTCTTCTCTCCTCTCCTCCCTCTCTATCCCTCTCTCTTCTCTCCTTTCCTCCCTCTTTATCCTTCTCTCCCTCCCTCTACTCCCCATCCCTGTGATAAGGAGCCTGGTGGTGTTGTGTTTGTAGCACACCCTCAGAAGAATGCAGGACAGCCCAGAAACAGAGGCTCCAACACACACACACACCCACACACACACACACACACAACTCTCAAGAAGAAGGGATGTATGAAAGCTGAAACGACAGAGGGAATGAGAGGGAACGATGGAGGGAGAGAGGGAGAGATGGTGGGATAGAGAGGGAATGAGAGAAAGAGAGGGAGAGATACAGGGAATGAGAGGGAGAGATGGAGGGATAGAGAGGTGAAATAAATATGGGAAAAGGTTTTGGCTCTCCGTGTTGATGGGGAGAGACAGGAGGGGGAGAGACAGGAACGCACAGAAAGGCATTGGCAGAGAGACAAGGAGATAAAACACAAGAAAAGAAATAGAGGAAAAGAGATGACAGGGGAAGAAACGCTTTTTCATCTCTCCTGCCGGTACGGTACAGTAAATGAGAGGGGTGGTGTGTCTGTTTGTGTGTGTGTGTGTGTGTGTGTGTGTGTGTGTGTGTGTGTGTGTCGCACTGCTATGAGTCATAGTCATGCTTTGGCAGTAGTTTAAGTCTGCAGCACCTCCACAAGCACACACAGACACACACACACACACACACACACACACTCCACAGCCCTGGAGTATCTGGCAAATCAACACCTTCTCCCCCTTAGCAGAGCAAGCTCTCTGGAAATATTACATTTATTTACCAGATCTGTGTAAAGATGTCGGAGGAATGTTTGTGTATACACACACACTTGAACCGGACACACACACACACACACACACACACACACACACACACTTGAACCGGACACACACACACACACACACACACACACTTGCGTTCACACACACACACACACACACACACACACACACACTTGCGCTCACACACAGAAAGTTAATTCGTATTTGTATCAATGATATTCTTGAGAAACTAATTGGCTTGACTGCTTCAAGGTGTTATCGAGCTATTTGGCACTTTGGTGAAGATTAAAATGTAGTCTTGTGCCATTTGTGTTCAATTGTTCTGCACTCTGTGACTTTATCATCTGGCAAAAAGAACTGACCACTTTCTTTCTGTTGCTAGGTTACACTAGCGCTAGCACTAGCTCTTCCAGACATGTATTTTGTTTATGCTAGCTTGATAGCTGACTAGATAACAGAAATGGTTGCTAACGTTCAGTACTAAAAATTGTAAGTATAAATATAAGCTTTAGACCTCTGAGCTCATTCAGGAGTCGGTGCGTGTGTGGGTGCGGGTGCGGGTGTGGGTGTGGGTGTGGGTGTGGGTGTGGGTGTGGGTGTGGGTGTGGGTGTGGGTGTGTGTGTGTGTCCGGTTCACGTGTGTGTGTCTGTGTGTGTGTGTGTGTATCCAAGCCTCTGAGTCTGGTCAGGAATCGGTGCAGATGATCCTGGTGTGTGTGTGTGTCTGTCCTCATGTGCTGTGTTGTGCTATAGGGACAATGGCAGCCTGTTGTGCTGTCCACACACACAGACACACACATACACACACACAGGGCCTCTATCAGGGCCTGCTGAAGGCTGCATTGTTGAAGGGGTGTGTTGACTGCTGAGGGGGTGGTCTTACTGGTATGGAAGGGAGGGGTCGTGACAGGGGGGTCTTTTCACGGCGAGGCCCTCTGCTCCCTTGCACATGACCCGACAGGAAGTAGGTCAGCGCCTAAAGGATGTATATGTGGTGTTACTCGTGGTACAGCCACTCACTCGTCCATCAAACTGGACGGACAGGCACAGTGCTACGCTACGCTATGCTACGCTACGCTATCTCTCTGTCCATTATCTCTTCAGGTCCTGCTTCTGTAATTCGGCTGGTGGCGCGCCGTGCTAACACACACTCAGGATGCCCAGGATACAGGCATACTGCACTTAAGCTGGACTCCGTATCACCGTGGATGAGTGAACATCTAATGCATTAGTCAGAGGAACACATGCTAATGCACAGGGACACGAGAGTTCAGAGGTCAAATCTCCGTTAGTTTCAGAGTCCCTCTCATTGCTTTGCTTCAGAGGCTAGGAGTTGAAATATGAATATTAATGAATACACTTCAGAGTTCACTCACGGGTGATGGCCTGTACTTGTTCTATCGCCAGAAGGCTATTTGTACAGCCATTTACATTACAGACTCAAGAGTGTGTGTGTTTGTGTGCGCGTTTGTGTGTGTGTGTGTGTGTGTGTGCGCGCGTTTGTGTGTGTGTGCCCGCGTTTGTGTGTGCGTGTTGTCTGAGTGTGTGAGTGTGTGCTTGTGTACGTGTGTGTGTATGTGGGTGTGTGTGCGTCCGTGTGTGTGTGTGTGTGTACCACAGATGTTTCACCTGAGGGGTCTCAAAGATCCCCTGCACTTCTCGTCTGCGGTCTGCACCGGTCTGCATAAACGAAGCTCAGAGTTTAAAGCTCATTTAACATGCTGCAGACCCAGTCACACACTCACTAATTAACCAATCACAGAGCAGAGAGAGCCAAGCTGGGCCCTCTGTTTCTCCCAGCTCTGGGTGTGTGTGTGTGTGTGTATTCTTTCTTCTGCTGTAGTCTCTGTTCCTCTGCGTCCCTCTGTGTTTGCATGTGTAAGAGAGATATTTGAGAGAGTGTGTGTGTGTGTGTGTTTGCATGTGTAAGAGAGAGATTAGAGAGAGAGAGAGAGAGAGAGAGAGAGAGAGAGAGTGTGTGTGAGAGAGAGTAAACCCTATCTGAGTTGTTTTATGCTTTGTGAACAAGTGTCGTACAAATCATAACGTCAAGGCATGCACCAGTTATTTTGATGTTCTGAAACCCGACAACGTTTTTTTCTCTGCTTTTTTCTCTCTATCCATTTCTCTATCTCCATTTCCCGCCGCCTCTCCTCCCATGTTTTCTCTTAAGATTCTCCTGCTCCCTGTGTTTTTCTGGCCTTGTTATAAATCATATCCCTCTGTCCTTCAATCTCTCCTCAGTGCCTTTTACACAACATCATCTATCAGCATTTATCTATTTATCTCTCTCCAGCTCTCCTCCATCTCTCTCCTCCTCTCTCTCCATACCTCTCCCTCATTCTTTCTCTCCCTCATTCTCTTTCTCCCTTGTTATCATCTCTTTCCTCCTCTCTCCCTCTCTCCCTCATTCTCTCTTTCCCTTGTTATCATGTATTTCCTCCTCTCTCCCTCATTCTCTCTTTCCCTTGTTATCATTTATTTCCTCCTCTCTCCCTCTCTCCATCATTCTCCCTCTTCCTCTCTCCCTCATTCTCTTTCTCCCTTGTTATCGTCTCTTTCCTCCTCTCTCCCTCTCTCCCTCATTCTCTCTCTCCATTGTTATCGCCTTGTTCCTCCTCTCTCCATTGCTCTCTGTCTCTCTCCCTCCCTCGTTATCTTCCTGTCCCTCTCCTCTCTCTTGTTCTGTCCCTCCTCTCCTCCTCTCGGTGTCTTTAAAAGGCTGGCATTAGGTCATGTCTACTCCAGTCCGCTCCACCCTGTGTGGCCCACACTGCTGCCATTGTCTCTGCCTGCCAGCCAGCTCAGGCTGCACCAACCTCAGCGTTGTACAGCCACTCACCCAGTCAGTCATTCACTCACTCACTCAGTGTGTGTGTGTGTGTGTGTGTGTGTGTGTGTGTGTGTGTGTGTGTGTGTG
>NW_024879649.1:15000-22500 GCF_900700415.2 Clupea harengus | reverse complement strand
TTGGGGTGTGGGGTTTTTGCATGTGTGGTGATATTATATGATGCATTTGACAGTACTTGTGCTATACGTGTGACTGTGGGGTCAGAGGAGCAATGCTTTGTTCTGTGAACCACTGTGTGAGTGTGAGTGTGTGTGTGTGTGTGTGTGTGTGTGTCGTGACAGTGTTTGGTTCTTTGGAACAGAGATACTTCTGTCAGCCCACGGCTACCAGTCACCGGCATGAGAGAGAGGGGGGGTTCAGTGAGGGGGGGTGGGTGGTGGAGGAAGACAAAAAGAGATGGAGGGAAAGGGGGGATAAGGGTGGTGGGAGGAGAGAGAGAGAGAAGAGAGAGAGAGAGAGAGAGTTTGAGTCGTACAGTATTAAGAAGAAAAAGGGTGGATGAATAGCAAAGCATTGAATTGATGAAAGTAGAGAAGGATGTGTGAATAGAGAGATGAAGAAGTGAGAGGGAAATTGAGAGAAGGAGAGGGGGAGGAGAGAGGGAGGAGAGAGAGAGCGAGAGAGGGAGAGATCGGAGGAGAAAACTGACTCTCCCTGTCTGCCACGTTCTCTTCATGTCCTTAAACTTGTCCCCATCCTCTCCCCATTCTTCTTGCTCACTGTTTCTGATAAAGGAGCTAAATTAGGCTGCCATTAATTTAAGAACAGTGCTTCAAAGGAATGCTTATCTGCCATGTACTGTACTGCGTGTTTCCTGTTCGGAGCTTCCGCCGGCTCCCCCGTCACTTAAATGGCCCTTTAGCCGGCCGCTCCCATTACACCCGCGGGCGATCCGCCGGTTCATGGAGAAGTTCTGCTTTTGTCTGAGTGCTCCATAAGGAACCTGGTCTGTGTGTCCCCCCTCTCACATACACACACGCATTAACAGTCCCTCTTATGGAAGGGTGGGTGTGTGTGTGAGATTTGGGTTGGGGGTGGGTTTGATAACTGATCCTTTGTAGTGGGCCAGTAATTAATGTTCTCAGACTTTTTCCACTTCAGGCTCTCGTTGTGTTGTATTACTTTGAAGTGTGTAGATGGCTTCTATCTTTGATATTTGGAGTATAGACGTTAGGACTTTGTGGTTTTGGAGTAAGTTAGGCTTAGTCACACTATTGGATATATTAGGCTTTAGTCACACTATTTTGGGAGTATAAACGTTAGGCGTTAGTCACACTTTTTGGAGTATAAAGTTAGGCTTTAGTCACACTCTTTGACCTTGGACTATATGACTTTGGTAGTTGGGGCACCTAGTTTGTGATGTCACTGTAACACAGATAGGCTCTTATTTCTTGAAGTTGGTTATGATGTCACAAGTGTTTTTGTTTTGGAATGAGTGACTGTAACCGTACTGTGAGACCGGGGAATCCCTCTACCGCACATGCTCAGGGGCAGACAGGAAGTGGAGCCAGTTTACTTCCTGCCCCGCCAGGGCAACAATGTGTGGAAGTCTGAGGTTTGGAAACGCCCCTCTTTTAAAGGCAGTGACCCCCCCTGCCCACGCCCCAAGCCCCACGCCCCCTGGTGCTGTGTGTGGTATCCAGTGGGCGACAGACAAGGGTTCACACACACATGAGGGACTACACACACCAAGGAGAACACTCTTACATGAGGGACTACACACACCAAGGAGAAAGCACACACTCTTACAAGCAGAAATGGCGGGATTCTCACAGCGTGTCACTATTATCCAGGTGCAAACTCTCTCTCTTTCTCTCTCTCTCTTCTCTCACTCTTTCTCTCCCTCTCTCTCTTCATTGCAGGATGGACTGCAGGATTATGTCATCCCTTTTTTCCCTCAACTTTTCTCTCATGTTGTCTAATCTCTTACTCCTAACCTTTCTCTAACTTCTAACTTTGTCCTCTCTCACCTCTCTTGTCTCTCTTACACTCTCTCTTTCTCCCCCACCTTTCTATCTCCCTCCCTCTCTCTCCCCTCTCTCTCCCCCCTCTCTCTCTCTCTCCCCCACCTTTCTATAGCCTCTCTCTCTCTCTCCCTCCCTCTCTCTCTCATCCCCCCCCACTCTCTCTCCTCCTTTTATGTGGGAAGAAGGAATAAATGGGCGACTGCAACACAGTCGTTCCTCACAGAGTGTTAGGAGGTCAGCGTTTCTGTGGTGATCTGCGTTACTGTGGTGACGTGGGTGTCCTGAAGGGTGTGGTGTGTGTGTGTGTGTGTGTGTGTGTGTTGTGCGCTGTGTTATGTAGTGGTCTGGTCTGGCCACCGCACCGCACCGCACCACACCGTGCTCCCTCTCTAATGCGTTTGGATTGGCCTCAGATGACATCACTGTTGCCGCCGGCTACTGGGCATGGTGCAGTCGAGGGGCCGTCTGAGCGATGCACCCACCGCTGACTGGGTCCGTCTGAGTCCGCTAGCGCTCGGAGACGGGCCGGAACCTGTTACGTTTGTGTGAAAGAAGAACCTGCACTTCTGCTCCTCCTCGTCCTCCAGGCTGCGTCGGCCCGTGCTGATGTCGGCTGATGTCGGCTGATGTCATTCTGCGAAACTGAAGAGTATTGATCTCTGATGTATATGATTTTCATTGCTGTGTTCCGGTGAGGGTTCGTGTTTGTGCTGTGTAACCTGGAGGCTGGTGGTGTTTCTGCTGGGGTTTGTGTTTTTTATCCAACACTTCTCCCTGTTTCTGCACGGTGGCACTAAAAACTCCTCCTGGAGGTCACTGGTTAGTTGTTGAGGTTTTCTGGGGCTTTTAAAAAGCCCCAGCTGTGCTTTTTACCCCCTTTAGAAATGCCCTCGGTTGAGATTTTACCCCCTCTGTACGGGGCTGAACAGAAAGGACTGCGGCAGACAAACTACTCATCCAGCACAGTCATCACAGATCTCGTCTCAGAATGAGAGTGTGTGTGTGTGTGTGTGTGTGTCCGGTGTGTGTGTTTGTGTGTGTGTGTGTGTGTGTGTGTGTGTGTGTGTGTGTGTGTGTGTGTGTGTGTGTGTGTGTGTGTGTGTGTGTGTGTGTGTGAAATACTTCTCCCCATTCTGTGGTGAAGAGGATGTGAGATCTAGTATCTCCTCCCTCCCTGTCTGGGAAAGCCACCAAGGGCATCCCTGAGGGTGTAAACATCAAACCGCTGCCATGACGACAAACTTATCTTCTCATCTCCCAGCGAACCACTGGCATCAAAGCCTGCTCAGCACATCACAAGAGTAGACATAGGTCGGGTTGCTAGGGGTCAGATGAAGGTCATCTGAAGGTCATTAGAAGGTTCCTTTTACTCTTGCTGTTATAACTTGTGATGACTTTTATTAACTGTGCCTCCATGATCCTCAAGGCACCATCAGTAGGACCTTTTTTATTTTGTATTTTTATTTTCAACTTTTAGGAACTCTGAGGTTCCTGTTTTGTTGCGGCTGTCCTGTCCTGTCCTGTCCTGTCCTGTCCTGTCCTGTCCTGTCCTGTCCTGTCCTGTGTGGTGATGATGCCCCAGCTGTGCCTGTGGGCTCTAGTCCTCTGCCTCTTCATGGAGGAGAGCTGAGCGCATTACTGAGACATGTATGCTCATTGTGTGGTGGTGAATCCACGGTAGTAATATGAGTGAGTGTTAATCCTCTGCCGACTCGTTCAGGTACGGATGCATACGGTACATTTGGTCGAGAAATGCTCTTTGCACCGTACGGCAGGTTGTCCTGCTGGTCCTCAAACCCCTGAGTGTTTGCATGTATCTACATATTGCATCTCAACACAAACCCCTGTGTATGTACAGAGCTGCATATTACATGATCTCAACAGAACTCTACAGATATCTACATATTACATCTCAACACAAACCCCTGTGGCACTTCTGTGTCTTCAGGCTGCAGCTGAACCACTCCTCTCAGCTCCCCCAGTCTCTCTGCATTCCTGATGGCAGCCGGCAGGGTTTTTAATGTCCTGTGAAGTGCAGTATATTTTTCTCCTTTATTTAGCTGAAAATATTTCAATGGTAAAATAAATAAACAGTGTTAGCTGGTTGCATTGATCAGCTTCGCCTAGATATGTCCTGTTGAGACCCAGAGTAGGTTGGCTGGGCGGGCCTGGGCTGTCGGCACGGTAACGTCTCCCTTTGAATGTCCTGAAGTCACCCCACTCTTTTCTGGAGCACTCTGTGACCCAGATACTTCACACTGCGTCATTCAGCTGACCGCTTAACCAAAGCAACATGCTCTACTGCCACAGCATGGAGCAGAGTAGAGTAGAGTAGAGTAGAGTAGAGTAGAGTAGAGTAGAGTAGAGTAGAGTAGAGTAGAGTAGAGCAGAGCAGAGCAGAGTAGAGTAGAGTAGAGTAGAGTAGAGTAGAGCTGACTGGATTAGAGTAGGGTAAAGGAAGGGTAGAGTAAAGTAGAGTAGAATAGGGCTGAGTAGAGTAGAATATAGCTGAGTAGAACAGAGTAGAGTAGAGTAGAGTAAAGCTGGGTAGAGTAGAAATGGGTAGAGTGTAATAGAGTAGAGTAGAGTAGATTAATTCATTGCCCTTTGAGTGTGCTTGAGACGGGACTTGAGGCATTTGGTGTTCTTGAGCTGTGACTGTACTGTTACTCACCCAAAGCTGCCTGCTTTACTGTGAGGGCCTGGATGGAGAGTAGAGGAGCATATAACAGGATACACTAGTCTAGTGTCCACTGACACACACACACACACACACACGCACACACACACACACACACACACACACACACACTAGTCTAGTGTCCACTGTGGAGGACTTCATAAGCACTTGTGCCGTGTGTTTGAGGATCCTGTTGTGTTGGTGCTATTAGTGATGTGGTTGGTGTTGTTGATGGTATGGTTGGCACTTCTGTCTGGCACAACTCTAAATGGGGGG
Organism: Clupea harengus; assembly: GCF_900700415.2. Lineage (NCBI taxonomy): Eukaryota > Metazoa > Chordata > Actinopteri > Clupeiformes > Clupeidae > Clupea > Clupea harengus. The sequence continues at coordinate 17,696 of NW_024879649.1, read as the reverse complement.
GGGGGGGGGGGGGGCTGAACCCCAAACTTCTGTCAGTCAATGTGTGGTGGCACGTTGGAGGTCAAAGGTGAAAACTAGTAGGGGGTTTTGTTGCTCATCTGCCGACAGGTGACATGTGACCCAAAACCAAACTGGGAAGTTGAGCTCACTCACCACCAATGTGTCAACCTGTCTCTGTGTGTTTACCTGTTTCTGCTGGAGAAGAGAGGGGGGGATTCAGGGATGTGGAAGTCCTGCACTCTAGGACTATTTCATTTCAGGTGTGTGTGTGTGTGTGTGTGTGTGTGTGTGTGTGTGTGTTTTAAGGGTGGGCGTAACTATGGGAACGGACAGCAATGGTTCTTCGGCGTAGTTTCCACTGGGGATAGTGAGCTAAATAGATTAGATTACTATGGAGAGAGACTTTGTTTTAAAGGGCACACATTTATCTCACGTAATTAGCTATGCTCCATCAATGGAGGTGTGTGTGTGTGTGTGTGTGTGTGTGTGTGTTTCTCTATTATGCTGAAACTAGTTTGCTTCACACAGACGCACACAACCCCCCCCCCACACACACACACACACACACACACACTTTCCCCATACTTACACACATTCACACATTCATTCTTGTTGTAGGCCTGTATGCAGTGAACAATTGGGTATATTTTTGACTCAAACTTGCATAATGACATAACAAGAGAGTAAATAATTACAAAAAGGTGCGTAAACGCTGTTTTGTCATTTAAAAGGTGTGTAAACAGCGTTTCCCCTCCCTGGTGTGCATAGATCACAGAAATTCCAAAGCTCAGTGGTAAAGCTCCAGAATGTTTCTTTGTCAGTCTTTCGTCTCTCTCTCTCTCACACTCACTCACTCACTCACTCACTCACTCACACTCTCTCTCTCTCTCTCTCTCTCTCTCTCTCTCCTTTTCTCCATTTCCCTTTCTCCTTCTCTCTGAGCCCACTGCATGAAATATTCACCGTCCCACTCACATGGAATAGTGAACTAGTGGATAAGGACACACACACACACACACACACACACACACACACACACACACACACACACACACACACACACACACACACACACACACACACACACACACACAGAAGGGAAGTGTAACTCTTCAAACATCTCAAAACAAATAAACTCTTCCCTGTAAATAACTGGTTGTGTGTGTGTGTGTGTGTGTGTGTGTGTGTGTGTGTGTGTGTGCGCGCATGTTCATGTATATGTGTGTGTGTGTGAGAATATATATTTGTGTGTGTGTGTGTGTATCAGTGGGCGGGTGGATTTTCTCTCAGGACCACACCACCACAGCTGGCATCTGCCTGGCTCACATTGCCAGTTGCCATGGTAACAATGGCAGACTTTGAAGCGATGCCTACCGCACCCGTCATAGTGGAGATTTAAGAAAAGACGTGGGGGTGGGTAGGAGAGGGACAGAGGAAGCGGGAAGAGATTAGGAGGAGGAGGAGGAGAGATGAAGAGAGAGAGATGAAGAGAGAGGGAGGGAGGATGTTAGAGTGAGGAGGAGGAAGAGGGGGAGGCTGAGAGTGGTTTATAAGACGGTAAATTATTACTGAAGGCCACTGTGCGTGTGTGTAAGAATTGCAGACACTGACAGTAACCAGTAAACTTCAGTTCAGAGGGTTCAGCTGTGTGTGTGTGTGTGTGTGTATGTGGGTATGTGGGTGCCTGCGTGTTTGTGTGTTTGTCAAACCTAGTCAAGGCCAGGGGGTTCAGCGATATGTGAGGTATGTGAAGACTTAGGCATGTTGAGCTTGTTACCATGAGTGATGAGAGCTGCAATCCGATTGGTCCATCTCCCATCTTCCACCTCAGCCCCTCTCCTCCTCTCTTCCTCTTCCTCAGCTCAGCCTGATGCGCTGTCTGTAGCCCTGAGGAAGGCTGATGGCCATGAGTATTCATTATTATTAGTTCTTAGTGAGTAGAAGCTTCCTAACTGTGTTAGTAAGTAGCAACCTATTTTGTCAGGTGCATGAAATCCGTTCCTGGTCAAGTAGAGTTACTCTGCCAGACGTCTGGTGTGTGGAGGGAGGAGTTGCAATATAGAAGCTGATCGTACTGAACTGGCACACTCAGAGTGTGTAGTACTGGGACGGGCCTGGTTGTGTAAAGTTGTGTGTGGGGTTATAGAGTTGCGTGTGGTGTTGTACAGTTGTGTGTGCTGTTGTAGAGTTGTGTGTTGGGTTGTGTGTGCTGTTGTACAGTTGTGTGTGCTGTTGTAGAGTTGTGTGTGCTGTTGTAGAGTTGTGTGTTGGGTTGTGTGTGCTGTTGTACAGTTGTGTGTGCTGTTGTAGAGTTGTGTGTTGTGTTGTAGAGTTGTGTGTTGTGTTGTGTGTGCTGTTGTACAGTTGTGTGTGCTGTTGTAGAGTTGTGTGTTGTGTTGTAGAGTTGTGTGTTGTGTTGTGTGTGCTGTTGTACAGTTGTGTGTGCTGTTGTACAGTTGTGTGTTGGGTTGTGTGTGCTGTTGTACAGTTGTGTGTGCTGTTGTAGAGTTGTGTCACGTAAGCTGTGTATAACACACCTCTTGTCTGTGGTGTGTTACTGTCCCTGAGATCACACAATATTTAGTACAACCCAGGTGCTTTTGTCTGGATATGTTGGACAAGATGGGAGGATTCAGGGCTCTCTCTCTCTCTCTGTGTGTGTGTGTGTGTGTGTGTGTGTGTGTGTGTGTGTGTGT
>NW_024879649.1:0-5000 GCF_900700415.2 Clupea harengus | reverse complement strand
ACACGCACACACACACACACACCACACACACACACACACACACACACACACACACACACACACACACACACACACACACAGACACAAGCATACTCAGACACCATATACCGTCACCCACAGCCCCCCCCCCCCCCACACACACACACACCCACACCCACACCCTACCCCCCCCCTCTCCACACACACACACACACACACACACACACACACACACACACACACACACACATCTACCGTCACACACGATTTTTCTTTCTTTTCTCTATATGACCCCTACCTATGGCTTTCAGCAGTGTGTGTGTGTGTGTGTGTGTGTGTGTGTGTGTGTGTGTGCACTAGGTGATATTATGTTTTGTGGTACTGTATGCATTCTCAAAAACACTGTATGATTTTGTATTGAATAGTTGACATGCAAAGATTCATGGTAGACTGTGGTTCATTTTGTGACGTTTTTAAACCCCTGACTGCTAGATAGTGAACTTTTTTTACTCAGATTGTATGCATACGTGGTGTGTTCTTAATACTGTGACAGTTTTCCTAAAATTAGATTCAAAATAAAAAAAGCAATATATAATTGCTTGCTATTGAATTCTAACCCCCTTATCATGATACATAGCCTTGCAGGCATGCACACACACACACACACACACACACACACACACACACACACACACACACACCATTGCATTATCTGTTACACTGTTTCAGTCAGATCAGAGCCAGACCTACTATCCCTTCAGGTCTGTTCCTGGTGCATTCATTATCATTATTTCCCTGAGATGGCTGGCAGAGGGTATGCATCTGTGTGTGTGTGCGTGTGTGTGTGTGTGTGTGCGTGTGTGTGTGGCTGGTCTGATGGGTGCAGAGGGTATGCATCTGTGTGTGTGTGTGTGCCTGGTTTGATGGGTGTAGAGGATATGCTTGAATGTGTGTGTGTGTGTGTATGTCTGTTCCTGGTACATTCATCATCATTACTTCCCAGAGATGGCTCGTCTGATGGGTCCAGAGGGTATGCATCTGTGTGTGTGTGTGTGTGTGCGTGTGTGTGTGTGTGTGGCTGGGTTGATGGGCGTAGAGGGTATGCATCTGAGTGCTTACTGGTAGAGGCCTGCTGTTGTAGAGTTGAGTGAGCCAGGCCCAGAGAGTGCATATCCTCTCCTGTGTTCTGGTCTAATCAGATGTTTAGCATAGTAAGTGCATGGCTGGAATAAAGCTATGAAACAGACTTTTTGAACTCTCAACCAGCCTTCCAGACTACACAAGTTTTCAGTCGCTGACAGACCTAATACTGTTGCTAACTAACTGTTGCTGCTCTTCAGGGTCATCTGCTAACTAGTACTGCTGTCCTTTAGGATCATCTGCTAACTAATAATGCTGTCCTTTAGGATCATCTGCTAACTAATAATGCTGTTCTTCAGGGTCACATGCTGACTAATAATGCTGTTCTTCAGGGTCACATGCTGACTAATAATGCTGTTCTTCAGGGTCACATGCTGACTAATAATGCTGTTCTTCAGGGTCACATGCTGACTAATAATGCTGTTCTTCAGGGTCAGATGCTGACTAATAATGCTGTTCTTCAGGGTCACATGCTGACTAATAATGCTGTTCTTCGTGGTCATCTGCTAACTCATAATGCTGTTCCTCAGGATAATCTGCTTGCTAACAATGCTGTTCTCAAACCGTTGCTGTTCTTATGACTGGATTAGCCTTTAACTCACGTCTCTCTGCTGGCATTTGAGCTGAAGAGCGTGCGGTTACGCAACGCCCCAGTGGAGCGGGGGGCCCTTTAATGAGCTGTTTGTCTGAGGGCTGGCCGGTGCAGGGCTGGTTAATGCGCTTTAAATGAGCAAAAAGGCTGGGTGGGTTCAGAGGTGCTCCGCTAGCTTAGCTGTGCCACCCTCCATACATCAGATGGAGGTGGGGTGCACTGGAGGGGTGTGTGTGTGTGTGTGTGTGTCTGTGTGTGTGTGTGTGTGTGTGTGTTTATGTGTCTGTGTATAGCTGTGTGTGTGTCTGTGTGTGTTTTAAGCTGCTAGCCTGTAGTTAATGAGACAGAGGGGAGAGAGAGAAAGAAAGGGAGACTGAGAAAAGGAAAGAGAGGAGAAGAGACAGGAGAGGGAGGGAGATTGTGTGAAGGAGGGAGAAAATAGAGACCAGGAGAAGGAAAGGAAAGGGAGAGAAGTAAGAAGGAGAGATGGAAGATGGAAAGGGGGAGGGAGAGAAGGATAGATAGAAAGGGAGAAAGAAAAGAGCAGAAAGAGAGGGAGGAGGAGGGGAAGAAAGAAGGGAAACAAACGAGTGATGAGCTGAGAACTAACAGATGATGGAGATAGTGATGAGAAAATGAGGCAGAGAGAGAGGGGAGAGAGAGAAAGAGGGGGGGGAGGGGAGGAGAGTGATTTAAATCTTGTAAAAGCCTTCTGTTCTCCCACCGGTTCAGCAGAGATGCCCTGGTCAGAGGGTTAAAGCTCAGGTGTCTCCGCGTGACAGGGTATCTCTCCTAGTGAATGGGCCCCGTCCGCCCCAACACCCTCTCCACTAGTGGCCGGGCCCTAACACCCTTTCCACTAGTGAACGGGCCCTAACACCCTCTCCACTAGTGAACGGGCCCCAACACCCTCTCCACTAGTGAACGGGCCCCGTCGGCCCTAACACCCTCTCCACTAGTGAACGGGCCCTAACACCCTCTCCACTAGTGAACGGGCCCCAACACCCTCTCCACTAGTGAACGGGCCCTAACACCCTCTCCACTAGTGAACGGGCCCTAACACCCTCTCCACTAGTGAACGGGCCCCAACACCCTCTCCACTAGTGGCCGGGCCCTAACACCCTCTCCACTAGTGAAGGGGCCCCAACACCCTCTCCACTAGTGAACGGGCCCTAACACCCTCTCCACTAGTGAACGGGCCCCGTCGGCCCTAACACCCTCTCCACTAGTGAACGGGCCCTAACACCCTCTCCACTAGTGAACGGGCCCCGTCCGCCCCAACACCCTCTCCACTAGTGGCCGGGCCCTAACACCCTCTCCACTAGTGAATGGGCCCCGTCGGCCCTAACACCCTCTCCACTAGTGAACGGGCCCTAACACCCTCTCCATTAGTGAACGGGCCCCAACACCCTCTCCACTAGTGAACGGGCCCTAACACCCTCTCCATTAGTGAACGGGCCCCGTCCGCCCTAACACCCTCTCCACTAGTGAACGGGCCCTAACACCTTTTCCACTAGTGAACGGGCCCTAACACCCTCTCCACTAGTGAACGGGCCCTAACACCCTCTCCACTAGTGAACGGGCCCTAACACCATCTCCACTAGTGAATGGGCCCTAACACCCTCTCCACTAGTGAACGGGCCCTAACACCCTCTCCACTAGTGAACGGGCCCCGTCGGCCCTAACACCCTCTCCACTAGTGAACGGGCCCTAACACCCTCTCCACTAGTGAACGGGCCCTAACACCCTCTCCACTAGTGAACGGGCCCTAACACCCTCTCCACTAGTGAATGGGCCCTAACACCCTCTCCACTAGTGAACGGGCCCTAACACCCTCTCCACTAGTGAACGGGCCCTAACACCCTCTCCACTAGTGAATGGGCCCCGTCCGCCCCAACACTCTCTCCACTAGTGAACGGGCCCCAACACCCTCTCCACTAGTGAATGGGCCCCGTCCGCCCCAACACTCTCTCCACTAGTGAACGGGCCCCAACACCCTCTCCACTAGTGAATGGGCCCCGTCCGCCCCCCCAACACCCTCTCCACTAATGGTCGCCTCACAACTGCTGGACTGCCCCTCTTCGGCCTCCTCATTCTGCTCTTTCTAATCAATAGCATTAGTGGGATTACCGTGTTTTTCGGGACCGGCCTCACACCAGATGACCAGTTTTGACTGCCACCAAAACATTTACAGTAATCATTTTAGTTCTAGCAAAGACAGCATAATTGAAATCATCCACCTTCACATTCAAAGTCAAATCTAAATCCTTGTTATCCTTCAGTATCATGTAAACAAACTGCCTGAGAGACACGATATGTCTCAAGAGAGGGGATTAGCTTGCTATCGCTATCTTCTTGATTAGCTTGCTATCGCTATCTTCTTGATTGGCGAGACCAATTTAGCCTAGCGGGATAGAGCTTGAGTCAGTGTACCCTCCTTATTAAAAGGCAGCACATTAGACATAATCACTTTCTTAGAAGGGTTTGATGAAGGGAGCACGGGGGTGGAAACACCATCAACCACTACTCTACTTCCAACCATTTAATTTGCCAATTACACCGTTTGAAGGAATGAAACGACTGCGCTATTCATGCGGGCCACTCTCCCCTACGGCCACACTACACTCTTCAACGCTGAGGTAGAGGCTATTTAAATAGCCAAACTACACTCTTCAAACGCTGAGGTAGAGGCTATTTAAATAGCCAAACTACACTCTTCAAACGCTGAGGTAGAGGCTATTTAAATAGCCAAACTACACTCTTCAAATGCTGAGGTAGAGGCTATTTAAATAGCCAAACTACACTCTTCAACGCTGAGGTAGAGGCTATTTAAATAGCCAAACTACACTCTTCAAACGCTGAGGTAGAGGCTATTTAAATAGCCAAACTTCACTCTTCAACGCTGAGGTGTATAGGCTATTTATACGTGTTCTTACTGCTCATACCACTTATATCTTATGTCATACTGTATATACCATATTTATCTATATTTATATTACCATTTGCACATACTCTGCACTCTTCTACTTTGCACTTCTGGTTAGATGCTAACTGCATTTCGTTGTCTCAGTACCTGTACTCTGTGCAATGACAATAAAGTTGAATCTAATCTAAAAAAAAAAACAATTTAAATAGCCAAACTTCACTCTTCAAACGCTGAGGTAGAGGCTATTTAAATAGCCAAACTTCACTCTTCAAATGCTGAGGTATAGGCTATTAAAATAGAGTGCTGCCACACAAAGAAAACAAACTTCTGTATACCTGAGGCAGCCATGCTCCCAGCACAGAA